>NW_022631053.1:8736078-9033028 GCF_010015895.1 Lontra canadensis
GTCAATCAGAGAAAGACAATTATCATATGATCTCTCTGATATGAGGAACTTGAGAAACAGGACAGAGGATCATAGGGGAAGGGAGAGAAAAAGCAATTTATCACAATTATTTTATTATTTATTTCTCACTCCTAGTGAACAAATAAACATGGTGTATAGAAGTCACAGGTGATAGATTTTCTACATACACTTGAAAAATATTGATTCACGTATACTTTTCTACACAAGCTGCTGATTAAGTCAGAAGTCACAACCGAGTTTTTTGAAAGGCACATGAAACATTGTAACCTTGTTTAATAAAGTAAAAAATTCAGAAGGGAACCTTTCTCAATCCATTTTGAGGAGCTCCTAAAGCTTAATAAAGCAAATGTCAGTGGCACATACCAGCTCTTGTTGCACAAGAAGCCCTACGGTTGACCTACTCACAGCATTTACCTCTTTTTTTTTTTTTTTTTTTTTTTTTTCTTAATTTAAACCCATGTCTAGGTTTTGTCAAAACAAGGTTAGGTCTGTTTTGGCTGTGTATTCACCTAGAACTAATTTCCCTCTCTGAAGGCAGATGAGATACCTCTTCCCTTTCATTTCCAAAGAGAGGCTGACCTGGTGAGAGCCAGAAGGGGACCTTCAGTGAAGATCTTCAGTTTGGAGCCCGCCTGCTGGGGTTGTGGGGGGAGGGGAGTGAAGTCTGCCTCATGGGCAAGTGCTGGGGAATAAATCAATAAATCCCAAGCAGGAGCCAGGAGGACCGCCACCTGGGAGAGGATGCGGTAACCAAGAAAGGTGGAGAGAGACGGGCAGGCTAGTTCAGGAACACATCAGCAGCAGCAAGAGAAGGAAAAAGGCACTCAAAAAAGATTCTCAACTTGTGAGATTCCCAGCACATTTTCAAGTATTGGAAATTTTCAACTAGGGGACATTTTAAGTATATGCACAAGATGAAAAAAATATCCATTTTCCAGTGAAGACCAGGGAGGCTGGCTTACACCTCCAGCCATCAGCATTCCTTGCTGAGTGCTAGCTTTGCTCAGATACCCTGCTGCTCAACTAGGTCACTCCCCAGCACGGGGCGGCGGGGGGGGCACACGACACGGGACACAGGAGGACAACACAACACCACTGCTTTTGAATAGAATTATTTCCTGTGAGGCCCTGATTTCTACTGCTCAGGAGGTGATTTCCCCACATTCCAGTAAACACTTGATCTTTCTTGCGTGTCAGGTTGAACTGAAGTCTCCTCTCTTCCCGCAGGAAACCGTATCCCACTCTTACTCACAGCCCCACTTACAGCAGCCAGGGTGCCATGACTAAGTTAGCGGCCTGAAAATCAATACGGTGCTTTGATCACAATTCAGGGTCCAAGACTGAAGGTGCCACCAGTATAGCAGCTAAAGCAGAAACCGGACGCAGAGCTCATATTACTAAATCTGGGGACACCGGGATGCCATTATCAGGGTCTGTGACAAGCAGGGATGGGGGAGCACCTCCCAGGGGAGGACTTCACACCCAGGGCAGGAGGGCAATTAGAAGGCATTGCTGAGTAAGATGGGACCTAAGAAAGGAGTTTGGGCGACCTGGGGAGAAAAAGAAAAGTATAGGCCAAATGATCAAACCCGAAACACAAACACAAGGTTAATGCTGGCCTGCTGCTAAGTGCTGAAGTTTAAAATCCTTCTTGCCTGGAGCCAGAATTGGTTGCAGAGACTGCTGTGTAGCTGAGCCAGGAGATAGGAATCAAGGGCGGGTGGGGGTGGAGGTTGGGGAGTGGGGTCTGTGAAGCCTGGAATGAAAGCCTGCTTTAACCCAACCCCTGAAGATGACTAACAGTGGAAACCAGACTCTAGAAATCATGAGTCATCCTTAAGGGAAATAACGTCAGCGTCCGTCACTTCTCTGGGAACTTGGAACACACGCGCTTGAACAAATATTTTGGAACCTAATAATGTGCAGCGATGCTGAATCACTCCTTCATTTTGGATAGGTCTCCCTTACTTTCCTGTTCTCAGAGCTCTTCAGTTACCAAATGAGGCCCATAATATCTGTTTCGAATATTTTTAACCAGTAAAAAAACATCAAAAAGAGCTGACCTTTTTGGAAAAGTAAATTTTCCTATTTGGAAAAATAAATATGATTATGCCTGAACTGCCTGGAAGGAAAGAATCCACAAATAGTCCACTTCGGGCAGGTATCACGCTCACAAGCAAAATCGTCAGTGGGCTAACGCTCAGAATGAATGGGCAGTCATGCTAAGCAATCACGGCACGGCAACTGAAACCTGAATTTCTCTAAAATGAGACAGGAGTTACTTTTCCTCACACATTCCCTTCCATCTGAAGAGAACATTTGCTGATTTCCTATTACAGGCAAGGCATCGTATGAACTGCTAAAGGGGTTACAAAAATACTTGACATTAAAGTAAAAATAATTAAAAGGCTAAGTATGATCAGGCTGCTACCTAGGAGAGATGTACTATTTCACAAATTTAAATCAAAATGTTTTTCCAGCTATTCTTACATACAAAATATACTGGACTGCAACTGAGACCCAAAACAATGTGGACGGATCTCCAAAAATAGGGCTGAGAAGCCAGGCACACAGAACACCACATTCTACTGGCTTCCACCTACAGGCAGCTCAAGAACAGGCCAACCAGTGTATCATGGAAGTCATTCAGCGTTCACCTGGACTGGGGGAGAAAAGCATAACTTGAAAGAGTAATGCAAGTGTCCTCTGTCTTGTTTTGGGGGATAATTATAAAATTTGTCAAAAGGTAGCAAGCCGAACTTTGCATTTTATTGTATGTAAAACACACTTTTTAAATGTTAAAAAATACCGCAGGACTAAATAAACATTACTAAGAATGGAGGGTTCAGGTAAAACCACGGGGAAGTGTTATTTGTAGCATCTCTTACACTTGATCACAAAGGTCTTTATAAAGAAAATATTCCCAGTTTGAAAGGAAGGAGATGCAATGGCTAAAACAGTAAGTTTAATAATAATATAATCCCATTGCTTGCTGGATTTCAGTCAAGTATGAAAGAGCCCAACCGAGAAAGGAAACAGGAATTTTTTGTTAATATTTTTTCTTATTTATTTGACAGAGAGAGAGAGATCACAAGTAGGCAGAGAGGCGGGGTGGGGGGGGGGAGCAGGCTCTCTGCTGAGTATAGAGTCCGATGCAGGGCTCAATCCCAGGACCCTGAGATTGTGACCTGAGCCGAAGGCAGAGGCTTAACCCACTGAGCCACCCAGGCGCCCCAGAAACAGGATTTAATAGTAAATGAATATAGTATACGAATAGTAAATGAAAATAGATTTTGCATCCATTTCTTCCCGCAGTAGCAACTGAAAACAAGTTTTAATTTGCATCTTCATGATGACTCCATTACCAGGGTACTTTGGCTAGTAAGGACTTCTAGAATGTGATTCTCTAGCATTGGAATTTCTCAAGAGGCAAGTCCTTAAGGGAGCATACCAGGGTTCCTGTGGTGTCAGTCACTTCCAGCAAGTCACGTCCCTTAGCAAAGCAGGGCAGAAAGAGTGGAGAACCAGTTTCCTGCTGAAATCCCAAGGAACCCTTTGCTAGCTCCCTGCTCCATTCAGGTCAAAAGAGGAAAAGGTGGACCACGGGGACAAGATATACCTGCTCCTTACTTCTCTCCTCCTCTGTCAACAGTGGGAAACTGCATGGAGATGGAAACTACCATCTCTGACTGACGGAAGGGAGAATATTACGCTACACTGGGCTACGAAGGAAGAATTAAGGGAGCTGGGGGCCACCTACCGGGTTCCGTGGCTTTCCAACCCAGTGCTAACAGTCTGGCCAACCTACCAAGAAATAAAGGGCACAGCACCATACAGACAGAGCTAATGGCTCACTTTCCTGAGCGCACTAACAGCTGCAGAAGTCCAAATAAACAAATCTTCCTCGTGGAGGGCTGGCCCAGCACAGCACAACCAGAATTGCGAGTCAGAACACAACCGTGGTGCTTTACGCATGAATCTAACATACGTCTTGAGCCTTCTCATAGACCTACTTTTTAAAGATGACACTCTAAGGCTATGTTATTTTTAGAATTATGAAAATAACAGCTGCACTTGTCAGCCATCCTCCAGTGGAGGCCCACCCCTTTGAGCTGCTGTGGAAATGCCCAAGTTCTGTTCTCATTGTACTCTCCTGGGTCGGTCTCTTTCTTCCACCGTCTTTACATATAATTTGCTGGTAATGTTGGCATGTTTGTCTTCCCTGCTGGTCAGCCTCCTCGTTGAGGGCAAAGGCCACTGCTGCCTCATGTAGGGCTGAATTCCTAGCACAGAACACAAGGCCAGGCACATAGGAGGCACTGAACAGACATTAGGTAAATGAATGGATTTTTGCATGTGCTTTCGGTTTTTACTTTATCACTTCTTTAAGATTTTATTTACTCATGGGGTGCCTGGGTGGCTCAGTGGGTTAAGCCTCTGCCTTCGGCTCAGGTCATGATCCCAGGGTCCTGGGATCAAGCCCCACGTCGGGCTCTCTGCTCAGTAGGGGGCCTGTTTCTCCCTCTCTCTCTCTGCCTGCCTTTCTGCCTACTTCTGCCTACTTGTGATTTCTCTGTCAAATAAATAAATAAAAATCTTAAAAAAAAAAAAGGATTTTATTTATTCATTTGAGACAGAAAGATAGAGCATGAGCAGGGGGAGAGGCAGAGGGAGAGGGAGAAGCTAACTCCCCGCTGAGCTGGGAACCTGACATAGGGCTGGATCCCAGGACCTAAAGATATGACCTGAGCTGAAGGCAGACGCTTAACCATCTTAGCCACCCAGGCGCCCCTAGGTTATCCCTTTTTAGAAAATAAACTTCACTAAAGCTGGAATACTCTCTGGTTCTCTACACTCAGATCTTAAATAGTACATGACCCAAATGAGGTCTTCAGTAAAGACTGTAAAGGACATTAATTCAGTGCTCTGAGTTCAGTGAAATCTCTATGCACATCTTTTGAGAGAGAGAGAGAGAGAAATCCTGAGCAAGCATGGGAGCGGGAGGCTGGGGGGTGGGGAGGAGAGGCAGAGAGAGAATCCCAAGCAGGCTCCACTCTCCACATGGAGTCCGACATTGGACTCGATCTCGTCATCCTGAGATTGTTACCTGAGCTGAAATCAAGAGTCAGATGCTTAACTAAATGAGCCACCCAGGCGTCCCTAAGCACATGTCTTTTTAAAAGAGCAACAGTTCTGATTTATGAAGGCCACTAGTAGCAAATTCCACAATCAGCTTCCAAAAGGATTTTTGTGCATGTGCCAAATAACTTAGTCAGGACTGTGACCAAACTCTTCAAAATAAGTATCTTGGAGTATGAACAAGCCGCTAGCCACAGTTTAGGCAACTGTAATTCTCAGGAAAACCATCATTACCCCATTGCTCAAAAGCCATTTACTGTGTTGCTCACCCTTAGAGCAGATGACAAGGCCTGTTAGTAATGCTCACATCTCCTCTGTGATTTGTAAGCTGCAACGTGCTTGTTATAGAAGCATGCACGCCATAGGTACTAAATGCTATTTAAATGGAGGGAGGAAATAGGAGATAGTCTGACAATCTGGACTATAGGTTGAAATCCATGGACAAGAACTGCAATTCTAAGGGCAGTAACCAAAAGATGAAATTTTCACGTTTGTTGCAGTCACTTCCACGAACACTTAACTATAAAGCAAATCACTTTAACTCTCCTTAGGGATAAGAACAGCCTTCCTCTTTCCATTGTGCTTTGATCTACCCAGACAGAATGGGACATCTAACTTTTCTTATGGCTGATGCTACTAGAGGAGCCTAGCAGTGTTTTAAGTTCTAACAACTGGGTACAGGCAAATCAGTCTCAAACCTCAAACACACAAAATGAAACACGTCATTTCATGTACGTATTTTTGCAAATTAGGTAGAGATTATTTTATTTTTGTATCACTAAATTCAAAACAACTCAAGCCATAAAGGTAACGATTTCTTTGTGGGCTCTTGTCTTCAGTTTTATCATTTTGCTCTGTATCCTATTTTTGTCTTTTAACAGGTTTTATCTGACTCCAAACTTTTCAGTAATACTTAATGAAAAGAAATTTTAGCTCTGGGAGCAAATGAGACATGTCTGAATTTTTCCATTTAAAATAACGGACCATTCAAATGATAACTAAATATTACATGTCTATTTTAAAACTGCGTATTTTGAGGGCACCTGGGTGGCTCCGTTGGTTAAGTATCCAACTCTTGATTTCAGCTCAGATCATGATCTCAGTGTTATGAGACTGAGCTCCCTGTCTGCTTCTCTCTCTCTCTCTCTGCTCCTCCTACTCATTCATGCACACACACGCTCTCTCTCCCTGAAATAAATAAATCTTCCTGGGGTGCCTGTGCGGCTCAGTCTGTTAAGCCTCTGCCTTTGGCTCAGGTGATGATCCCAGGGTCCTGGGATGGAGCCAGTGTCAGGGTCCCTGCTCAGCGGGGCGCCTGCTTCTCAGTCTCCCTCTGCCTCTCCCCTCTTCGCTCCCTCTCTCTCAAAAAAATAAAATCTTCTAATAAAAAAATAAACAAATAAATAAATCTTTTTAAACAATACATATTATGTTAAAAGTTTACTTCATTAAAATTTCACAGGATCAATATCAAGAACACTACTCTTTAGACTTTAACAGAAGATACTTTGAAAGTCTTAAATTTGCCAAATTAAGAAATGCCCTTATTTCTTTTGTGTTTTCTTTTACTGTAAAATCTAGCAAAGTATCATTTAAGTTTCATTATGAATCTTTATAGTATATTCTCTTACCTTACTAAAATTATGTATCTTCAAAAGGATGATATTGTTGTGAAATATATCTACTAGAAAATCTAACTTAAGTTACACCAGTCAATTATACTGTATTTTTCTATGCTTGGTTGTTCTATAAATGACTCCCTTGTTTGTTGGCCTATTATGTGCCAGGAACTGTCCCTTGTACTTTTCTATATTAATATTATTTTTTTAAAGATTTTATTTATTTATTTGACAAAGAGAGATCACAAGTAGACAGAGAGGCAGACAGAGAGAGAGAGAAGCAGGCCCCCTGCTGAGCAGAGAGCCCGATGCGGGACTCGATCCCAGGACCCTGAGATCATGACCTGAGCCGAAGGCAGCGGCTTAACCCACTGAGCCACCCAGACGCCCTATATTAATATTATTAAACCTTGTAACAATTCCATAAAGTATCATTATCCTTTCTATGTTACGTCTACAACATTTTTCTGATATGGAAACCAAGGCTCCAAAGTTATAAAAACCTACCCGAGGGTTGATCTATACACAAAGGCCTACTTTCCCAGTCTTCCGTAGTCCTTCAATGATCAAAATCTTTCATCCATTTACTCATTCAGTAAGCATGTACTGATCTCCTACCATGTGCCAAGCACTATGCTGCTCAATGAGGTGACAGATCTCCTCAAGATACTCACAGTTTAATGAGAAAGACAAAGAGTAACAGTGAGCTATATACATGGAAGGTATAGCCTTGGGAGAAAGGCAAAACCTCTAGTGAAAAACAGAAGAGACAAATCTGGGCTGAGATACAGGTAAAAATTGTTACCCAGAATATCAACATTAGCTTCTAATTATAGAGGGTTTTCAGTGTATCAGGTACCACAACCCTGCAAAGCAAGACTTTTTTTTTTTTTAGTGACATCACTGCTACAGTCAGGCTTGAAGTAGGTTCTAATATCAGCTCTGTTTTAGAGAGGAGGGGAAGAAAGCTGTTACTCACTCAAGGTCACACAGCTAGTAAATGTGTGGGCTAGAATTTGAATCACATCTGTCTAAAACTGAAGTGTAAGCAGTGGTAGTCTCAACCTCAGACAATTTGTCTGAGGAGAACACTGGCACAGAGGTCAGATAAAGAACTCTGAGGAGAATGATGGGCAACTGAGGAGCCAACAGGGGATAAATAAAAAGGAGCACAGGCCAATCGAGAGCCCCATTTCTTCCTGATACACTACAGGAAGTATATCCCCGGCCACATCCCCTGCCAACGTAAGGCGAGGTTAGCTATAACAGATGGTGGAAATAATCTTTCAACACAAGGAGAAGTCATCCTTTTCTTTTAATCTCTGGTATAAATATCTCTCATCAAATTCAGATTTTCACTTGCAGATCCAAACCTCAAGAAAAGAGCACTTTCACCTGATCCCCAATACCTACACTCATCCAGTGCTTCGAGGGATAGAGTGGATCCCTCAGACATGGAGCTAAGGCCCTGGTGTCTCCTCCCCTTCAGACCCACATGGATGTAGATGCAAGATTGGAGTTTGGGTGTGCTCCAGTAACAAGGTAGCCAGGAGGTCCTCTCTCCAAGATACAAGGTCATTTCCACGGGGTGCCTGGGTGGCTCAGCGGATTAAAGCCTCTGCCTTCAGCTGGGGTTCTGGTCCCAGGGTCCTGGGATAGAGCCCCAAGTCGGGCTCTCTGCTCAGTGGGGAGCCTGCTTCCTCCTCTCTCTCTGCCTGCCTCTCTGCCTACTTGTGATCTCTGTCAGATAAATAAATAAAATCTTAAAAAAAAAAAAAAGGTCATTTCCAGTTCTGAAGATGTCTAGATAATGAGAGCCAAAACTGACTGTCTGCACACACAATGGTCAAGAACTAGAATGTGGGCAATGGGAAGGATGTAAAGCCAAATGGGTTTTTAACATTAGATCAATGATCATGCCCACCACAGACCACCTCCCTGCCCTCCCTCCAGTGAATGGCAAACATCTCTGAACCATCTTCCATGTTTCCAATTTCAGGAGTAACAGTGGAATCAGGGAGAACCCTGACCACTAAAAATCTCATCATTGATCTTCCTCTCCCCTATTCTACCATAATATTGAATTCTTAATAAAAACGATTTACTTCTTACTTAAATGTCTCCCTCCTCATGTCTTGTATATACAATTATCTGATGACACATGGGAGCGCACATACTTTGGCAAGAAGTGCCGGACAGCAACTGAGCAAAAGGGTTAAGCTACAGGTACTACTGATGGAAAAAACAATTCCTACATTTACGAGCCATTTATTGGGAGCCCACAAAGTATCAGCCCTTAGGATCTTTTGCTAAGATTCCCTGAAAGAGTTTCCTCCTGAAATAGGTTTCCTGGAATTCGGAAAACATTGTCAGTCTGCCTGAAGTTGGGGGAGGGGGGCACACACAATAATTATCTCTTTGCAGAAAGCACATGCTATTCTTCGACTCCTTTATCTTTAGGCACCTGTGTCTGCAGCACAGCTGCTGTCATGGTCATCCTTAACCTGACATTTAGTGGGCAGCTTCTGCACAGACGATGTGACATGAGCAACACAAAACACAGAGCCAGTGTTTAGGAGGGAGGACTGAGAGATCACAGAAGTGAAGAGTAGCCACTTTTTAAAAGATTTTATTTATTTATCTGACAGAGAGAGAGAGAGAAAGCACAAGTAGACAGAGCAGCAGGCAGTGGGAGAAGGAGAAGCAGGCTCTCCATTAAGCAGGGAGCCTGATGCAGGGCTTGATCCCAGGACCCTGGGATCATGACCTGAGCCGAAGGCAGGCACTTAACCGACTGAGCCACCCAGGTGCCCCAAGAGTAACCATTTCTTAGGTTGAAATTAAAATAAAATGAGGTGAGATCTTTAAAAAAAAAATGAAAAAAGTAGCATGTAAATACATGACTTCATTAAGATGGTGACATTGTAACTGCCACTTGCAGAGCACTGAGTGAAAGGCCCCACATGGCACTATACAGACACTTTGCATCTTCCTAGCAACCTTATTGGGCTGAAGAAACAGGCTCAGAGGAGCCAAGCAACTTGCCTCAGATAATAGATTCTCGATGCCAAAGCCAACCACAAACTCGGGTCTTCCGACGGCCGGTCATTCCATTCCCTTGGCCCTGCTCTGCATCAACACTGCCTTCCCGTAGTCTGTCCTCCCAGCCCCCTCGTCAGGGATTCACCTTCCACCCTCCCTTCTTAAAATCTCCTATTTTCCTAGGTGGCATCTCTGACCAATGAATTTACATGGTTTTCTTATTACTTGTCTCACTTAGAAACAATGGTGGGTTTTGCTTATTCTTTTTTTTTTTTTTTTTTTTTTTTTAGAAAGGGGATCTTATCTTTTACACAAACCTAGCATCCAGGGCTTGTTTATTTAATAAGTAACAGCAGAAAGAAATAAAACAATATAAAAATTAATGCAACAGTTTCAAATCATTATATAAACAAACTTTTAAAATAATGTTAAGGGGTGCCTGGGTGGCTCAGTGGGTTAAAGCCTCTGCCTTCGGCTTCAGTCATGATCTCAGGGTCCTGGGATCCAGCCCCGCATTGGGCTCTCTGCTCAGCAGGGAGCCTGCTTCCTCCTCTCTCTGCCTGCTTCTCTGCCTACTTGTGAGCTCTGTCAAAAAGATAAAGTCTTTAAAAAATAAAAAATAAAATAATGTTAAAAGTCTGAGTTTTATATGTGAGAAGGGTGTATAATCTTTGCTTACAATTTAGTGGGGAATCATTTTTCTTAAAAACTAAGCACAAATCTGGGGCGCCTGGGTGGCTCAGTGGGTGAAGCCTCTGCCTTCAGCTCAGGTCATGATCTCTCCTGGGATCAAGCCCCGCATCAGGCTTTCTGCTCAGCAGGGAGTCTGCTTCCTCCTCTCTCTCTCTGCCTGCCTCTCTGCCTGCTTGTGATCTCTCTCTGTCAAATAAATAAATAAAATCTTTAAAAAAAAAAAAAACGAAGCACAAATCAGAAAACAAAAACAAAAACAAGAAACGCTTAAGGCTGTGTCTAGGTGACGCCAGAGAAAGGTTTAGCCATCATTTTGTTTGTGCCAAGCCAAAGATTATCTTTCAACTATCTAGGTAGAATGTCTGGAGAAATCATAAAAAATTCAATTATGTCAACACAATCTTAGTTTATGTAAAACAAGCCTTATAAACAAGCCTATAATTCGCCTAATTGCACTCTGTGAAAGAACATCTATTTGCATGACTGACCTAGGGCTGAAGTACTGCCAACATTATAAAAAAGATCATTTTAAAGATCAGTATCCTTTTTCCCTCAATTTCAAGGATTTGTATTTTTAAATAATGTGGGAAATAGCAGAGTTTCAATGTCCTAGATGAAAAGCATTAAATATAAAAGCCACATCTGGACTTCACAAAAGAATACATTTTCCTTCATTCGTATTTTTAGCTACTGAATAAGTTGCTGCAGCAAGCTCTTTCAGTGAGAACGCAGACATGTAGCCAGGGCAGTGATAAATACCACAGCAGAGAAGCTTGCTTATTAACCCCTCAACCTGTCTTCCATGCAAACATTCCATCTGATGTTCTGACTGAGGAGTATCTGAATCACTTTTTGGTGCGTAGCCACACTATTCCATTGTTGATGTTTTTCATCTAGTATTCTTTAAACTGGCTGCTTCTTGGGATGGATACTAATTAATTTTAGTTGCAGTATTCTAGAGCAAGGCAAAACCAAAGGAAATGCGATAATGACAATGATGACAACGACGTAAGACAATCCGTTGACTGTATTAAATTCTCACCATCTCCATCTTTATACAGGAGCTACCAATAAGTCGAAGTACATTTCCTTGGTTGAAGTTAATTGGAAACGATGTTTTTCTGTTCTAAAACTGGTGATTTTTGCACAGACCCTGCCCTGACTACATTGCACCAAAAGCAGATCAAGCTTTAATCTTACAGCATACAAAGCTTCCATTAAAATCTAAAACAGTCCCTTAGCAAATGTTTATTGAGTATGTACTATGTGAAAAGCATTATAATACGCAGGCTGTGAAGTACAAAGGTAAGTGCATAGCACTTCTCCCTTTAAGACTATATAAGCTTTGGGGTGCCTGGGTGGCTCAGTGGGTTAAGCCTCTGCCTTCGGCTCAGGTCATGATCTCGGGGTCCTGGGATCGAGCCCCGCATCAGGCTCTCTGTTCAGCAGGGAGACTGTTTCCCCCTCTGTCTCTGCCTGCCTCTCTGCCTACTTGTAATCACGTTCTCTGTCAAATAAATAAATAAAATCTTAAAAAAAAAAAACAAAACGACTTGTTGAATCAGCTAGAATACAAAACACAAACTGGTAAGTATGATAACAGATGAAAACCTAAAGTATTAGCTACAGTGGAAACTTTTATTAAAATGTAATCATTTTACTTTAAGCTGCTATAACTACCCACTTTTAAAGTTTAAGACCATTTTTTAACCTAAAGCTAGATTATGGGATTCCTAATAATGCATTATAATCTCCCTTCAAGAATGTCAGAATTTAAATAGTATCTCTGACAGAAACCTTCACAGGAGCTTTTTGGTCTATATTTACTGGTTTCTAAAAGAAAAAAAATGTACAGCAATCAATATATGTGACGATTACAACCACTTGAGAAAAAGAAAGGGGTGTGAGTGTGGAAATCTTTAAGAACTGTGTGTCAGATTTAGAGAATAATGGGAATTACAAGAGGAGATGGGAAACATTTTAGAAAGCAATTCTTTGACTTGAAAGTTAAAATGCAGAAGATAAATTGTGACTGAGGGTTTGAAACTGAAAATCACAGGTTTATATTTTTAAAAAAGGGGGCAAAACGACACTCAAAAGAGAAAGGATTTAAGGATCGCTTGCTTTGTTTTGTTTTGTTTTTAACTGTCATTCTACTGGTAGAGAAAATCTCCCCCTTGCCACAGCAGATAAAGACAGCATCAAAGTTCATTTCATCAAAGTGTATCACATTTAGGAATACTCAAGACACATCGTTGTCCTAGCCCCACCCACTTATCTATTTCTGATCCTTTCCTTGGCTGTTCAGGTGTGGCATCTGAAGAGTCCCCTTGGCAAGATTGCAGGCTTTCTCCTTGGTACCACCAAGGACCCTGGTACACATCTTGATTACAGCAGTAATCACAGACTAGTGCAATTATCTATTCGTGTATCTGCCTCCTTCCCAGATAGTGAGGTACAGGAGGTCAAGGACCCTGGAACCCAGCAGAGTATCTGATGTGTACAATCAACAGATAACAAGGGAATCTCAAAGTGACATAGAAGAGCATTCTACGAGGGCCATAAAACCACCAAGAATAATGTTGATCAAACTATTTAAAAACAGCAATTCACTTATTGATCTTTCAACAATGATCTGCTTGGCTTCTACCAAAGAGCAAGCACCATTCCAGGCACGAAGGGCATAGCTTGGAACACAAAGCATGCAAGACACCCGTCTTCAGGGAACTTGTATGTCAAAGGAAGATGAGAAAGCGAACATTTTTTTTTTAAATTGTAGAAGTGAATGTCTACAATGTTCGAGATATTCTGCATGATCTCTAGAAGACCCAAATGACCTAGTCCCCAGTGCCCAAGAAATGTACACTCTAGCTGTGGGGATAAAGATAATCGACAACAAAGACGAAATACAAAGTGCATGCTAAAAAACAAAATAACAAAACAAAAAAACAAAAGTGCATGCTAATCGTGTAGAACAGAAAAATAAGGTGTGTAACAGTTTACTGTTGGGCATTCTGGGCAATTAGGATCACGACTAGCTTTCTAGGTTTGTGACGGGCTTGGAAGAGAGTGAGCCACTGAAAAACAGAGGAGCTAAGTCTGGTATTAGCAAGGAAGGGAAATGGTCTGAGCCAAAGCAGAGGAGAAAAGTGCGAGACTTACTGGAACGATAGAAAAGTCTCCCCTTTTGCAAGCTGCCACCACCTGCCACCTAATCACTCAGCTCAGGTCCAAGAATCCAGCTGTTTGCTTGCAGCCTCAGAGAGGTCGCCTCTTTCCTAAACTTTCAGACCACTCCTTTCTACTCTCATGGCCACTGCAGGCATTTCCAAAGCTGACTACCAGAAAGGCTTACCTCCACCACCTGCTCTCTAAACCCCACTTTCCAACATGCTACCAGGCAGATTTATCCTAACGCAAATTTGCTCCTATCACTCCTTTCCTTAAAATCTTTCAGGACCTCCAAATACCAAATCCTTAAAACAAGCAGAATATTCTTCATGGTGTGGCCCCTTCTTGCCTCCCTAGCCTTGTGGCTGCTCCTTTCCACCACGGGCAACTCCATGGAGCTCCTGACTTTCCCTCTGCCCTCCCTGCCACTACATCTGCCTAGTCCTCCAGTGCCCAGCCCAGCAATCTCTGCTGGGAAGCTGCTTCCCGCACCTCCTCCATTGGCTGTGTACACACCTCGATGATGACACTTACATAAAAGGCTGGTTCCCGGCCCCCACCTCTCCACAGCCAAGGGGTGCATTTTACTCATTTTTAGTAAAGCTGCACACCCAATCTTGCACCTAGCACAGAAGGGTTGCTCAGTTAATATTGATAAAGCAAAACTGGGGCTAGGATCAGATCTTCAGGTGATTAAACAAAGTTTGTAGGGATAGAAATTGTGCAGTAAGTCTGTGTAAAAATGTGACATCAAAAAAGGAGCCAATAAAGACACTTGAAACATACAGCTGGACCATCAGAACTCAGAGGTAATGGGCCTCTGCCCACAATGGCCCCCCTCTCCCCTGCCCCGACCCACAACCAATGACTGGACCATCAGCTGCGGGGATCAAAGAGTAAATTCTACCATAAACAGATTGGGGACACAAAGCAACCAACCAAGCATCTAAACTAACCTTTTTGCCTGAACCATCTGACTTGTTCCTGATAATTCCCTTCTTTTTTGAGAACACTTTACCTCTCTCAGCAAAGTCTGAACCACAGAAATGCAAAATCAATCAATCAATCAATCAGCACACTATAGTACCTACATTTTGGCTATGAAAGATGTTTCTATCATTTTCTACATGAACAGGGAGAAATGATGGATTTTATTCACTGATTAATGGGGCGGGGCGGGGGGGCGGCGTGGGAGGAGTCCTGGAGGCAGGCCAGCCAAAAATGCTTTTTTTGCACACCAGGCACACAAAACCTGTCTGGACACATGCTATCTACCAGCATCAGTGCAAAAGGGCTAAAAACCACCTGTTTCCTGCCCCTACTGCCCACGTGTCACATCTGGATTTGGTTGTTGGGAGCTGATTTAGAAAATAAGGGGTCTTTTGCAAAAATGCTCTCATGCTAACAGGTTGCCTCATTCAGAAACCTTTGGGGACAATTTCTGGTGGCCCTGAACAAAGTAAATAAGGAAAAGATGCTCATAATAAGACTTACCATCTTTGATTCTCTGGTCAGGTTCAGGCCAAACAAGGAAGCAATCTTTACACATAAAGCAAAAGTAAGCAGAAACCCACTGGTAAGGAGAGAAAAAAAAAAAAAAAAAAAAAAGAAGGGCCCCAAATCCCAGTCTACTACAGGGCACCCTTCCATGTATGTATATCCTACAACCGGGGACCACATCTAGTTTAAGAAGTTTTTCTTTTTGTGCTTTGCAAATTATCTGGTGATCGATGTTTTACCCAGGAACTAAGTCAAAAATAACTCGACTGTTCTGAATGACAAAGTTAATATTCACAGAGGAATTACACAGAAACCTTCGGTACCTGAGTGGATTTTAAACTATTGGTAATGACAATCCAGTACTAGGAGAAATATGTCAGTCAACAGCTTTAACATAGCACTGCATTATAAAACAAGAGGCACAGGTTAAAATTATCATCTTCATTTCACTAGAACCTCCTCTCCCATAGTTGGAAATTATAATTATTTTGTTAAAGGATATATACCATCAGCCTACTTCTGCTAACCTTTAAAAAGACTTACTACTTTACAATGACATAAACTTTCTATTGACATGGTACACATTTCTGCTTATTGTAAAATCAGTGCAACCCACACTGAACTTGTATAACAACCAAAGACTGCTGAGATAATAACTGCCTGACATAAACTGTTGAGTTGACCCTTATAGACAGTAAAGTATCAATATCAGTAGCTTATGGAGGGAAGGGTGAAGGAGGAGATATTTAACTTTTTATTAAATACAGTTACGGTTTGACTTGATAGAAACAGCATAAATTACATCTGTAATTACAAAGAAGAACCTATTGCCACACACTTAAGATAAATTTTATGATGCCTCATCTGGTAAACATAGATTAGACCAAATTAGTTTTCTTTCTAAACTGAGATCTACTGATGACACAGCGAAACAAACAAAGCTCAGAGTCTCTAGCTTACTTTGATTTCCATTAGGGTTTTTATCCTTATTTGTTTACAGTACTCAATATGAACAGTAACACCTCACCATAACAGACAAGGGAGGGCGGTGTGTTCAGTCAGTTAAGCATCTGCCTTCAGCTCAGGTCATGATCCCAGGGTCCTGGGATTGAGCCCCCCACATCCTGCTCCCTGCTCAGTGGGGAGTCTGCTTCTCCCTCTGCCCTTCTCCCTGCTCCTTCTCTCTCTCCCTTACTCCCTCTCAAATAAATAAACCTTTTTTAAAAAAGTATATTCCTTCAAAACAGACTATGCTACTTTATTATAACTTTTTAAAGTTTGCTCCTATAATTTACATTTTTAAGTAATCATGATTTAGCAGGCTACACAGGTCTTGAAAATCAGAAAGTCTGGGTTTGAATCCTAACTAGTTATACAAAAAGCTAGGCAGATAAACCTGTGAGTTTCAGTTTTCTCTCTAACAAAAAAAGAATACTACTGGCTCCCTCCATCTCATAAATTGTTCTCAAATGAATGAAAAGTAAAGCTAAATCATGAATATAAGCCCCTCTATTCAATTTGTTCCCAGTCAACAAGAAAGTTATCCAGTTCTTTGGGTGTTAATGAGCAGTGCCTATAATAACCAAGATATAAAAATAACTTAATTGTCCAAGTATAGATGAATAAAGATGTAAATAAATGAATGTAATGATGTAATGAATAAATGAATAAAGATGTAAATAAATAAATAAAGATGTAAAAAAATGAATAAAGATGTGTGTGTGTGTGTGTGTGTGTGTGTGTGTGTGTGTATATAACCATCACCACTACCCAGCCCCCTCACCACTTCCTCACCCTTGCATGTGGGCAATGGAATATTATTCAGCCAAGAGAAAGAAGGAAATCCTGCCATTTGGGACAACATGGATGGCACCTGGAAGGGCATTATGCTAAGTGAATTAAGTCTGACAAAGATAATTACCGTAAATCACTTACAGGTGAAATCTACTACTACAGATGAAGTCATTTAGAGGTGAACTCATAGAAACAGGAGAATGGGGGTGGGGGGAGTGTTGGTCAAAAGGCACAAACTTCTGGGTGCCTGGGTGGCTCAGTGGGTTGAGCCTCTGCCTTCCTCTCGGGTCATGGTCTCGGGGTCCTGGGATCCAGGCCCGCATCAAGCTCTCTGCTCAGCGGGGAGCCTGCTTCCTCCTCGCTCTCTGCCTGCCTCTCTGCCTGCTTGTGATCTCTCTCTGTTGGATAAATAAATAAAAATTTAAAAAAAAAAAAAAGGCACAAACTTCCAGTTGTAAGACAAGTTCTGGGGATCTACGGTACAGCATAGTGATCATAATTAATACTGCATCCTGTACCTGAAAGTTGCCAAGAGAGTGGACTTTAAATGTTCTCACCACAAGAGGGAAATGGTAATTATGTGAGATGATGGAGGTGTTGGTTAAAGCTATGGTGGTAATCATTTTGCAACATATAAGCGTATCAACTGAGCACTTTATAAACCTTGAAGTTACAAAATGATACGGAAACTATATCTCAATACAGCTGGGGGGGAAATGATAAAGAAAAACCACACCTAGCTCCTAAAATTAAGTTACTTCTAAAGTTACCAGAGAAAAATAGGACTTGAGGACAAGAGCAGGAACTGTTATGTTTTAAACTGATTTTGCTTGCAGGAAACAGACTCAGAGTCTCTGAGCAGACCAGCAGGGTAATTTAATTGGCAGTCTTCTGGAGGGACCCAATGTGTCATTCCTGACGGTAATATTCTCCCTTCTCCTCCAGTAGTTTTCCCCTTCCCCACCTCCTCCCTTCCCTCTTGTTTGTTTTAATGGTTGTTCTACTCGTATTAAACAGCTCTCCCTCCTTTCCGTCTACAACTTCTAAACATTTTAAACTCTAACTGGAAATGGTAACACCCAGGCTTGACTTCCACCCCCCCCCACCTCCACCTCCCAGTCTCGCCAAGCTCCAGGGGGGCCCTCTGGACTTGTAGAAATGTCCCGAGGTCCGCCCGGACTGGGGTTTACTCCTCCAATCACGGGCCCTGCGGGCTCCGCGGCTGACAAAAGGATCCCGGGCCTCCACCCGCGGCCACAAATCCGTTCCCCGGGCGCCCCACCCGGCCCCCACCCTCCCTCCCAGAGCCGATCCTTTCTTTCACTTTACAGCGGATGCAGGTGGGTCACACCCCTGTTCTCCGAACCGGGGCCGGCTCCCCGCCCGCGTCGCTCTCCGGAATCCGCAGAGCAGGTTCGAGTGGGGAGGAAATGACCCAAAAGTTGCTGCTTCTGAGTCAAGACGTCGGCGCGCGGAGACCTCCCTGTATCTAGCATGACTGTTCCGAAGCTGCGGCTGCGGCCCGCCCGGACGCAGTTCTCCGGAGCCCGTGCGCGCCCCGCGCCTCCCCGGCCTCCACGCGGGCGCCGGCCCGCAGGCAGCTGAGGCTCGAGGCGGCCGCATTGCGGCCCCAGGACCGCGGCGCCGTCTCCCTCCTCCCCGGCCGCCCGCGTCCGCGCCCCTCCGAGCGGCCGAGGGTTCCCGCCAGCTGCTCCCGCGGAGGGCGCGGCGCCCACGCGCAGTTCCCAACTTCTTCCGGCGTCGGCCCACGCCGGGGAACCCCTCGCTCACCAATATCCCCGTCGTCGTCGTCCTCCTCCTCCTGGTCCATTTCTAGCAGAACGTCCCTGGTCATCATTTGCATGGCTCCCCCGGAGGGCGGTCCCGAACTTGGCGCGAAGTTGGGGGCTCCCGGGTTCCGGAACGACGCGGCTCTGGCTGGGCCCTGCGTCCGGGCGGGGACCGCGGGGCGCGTCTGGCTCCCGGCTCAGGGGCTGCAGCGCCCGGTCCGCACTCCTGGAAGCCCCGCCGAAGCGGCCGCCGACCCGAGCCCTGCGCCCAAGACAGCCACTGGCCACCGGAGCGGGGCCGGGCCACTGAGCATGCCCAGTGAGAGAGCCGGGCTCGCTGCGGAATGATTAAACTTCCCCCAGGTTTATTAGGCTCCCAGAAGGAAGTCGGGACGCGAGCCGGAGTAGTCGGCGTTCGCGTTCTGCACGCAAGTGACCTCGGGGAAGGGGGAGGCGAGAGCACGCGGGGGCGGGAGTGGACAAGGTTCCCCGAACGTTGCCTCCAAACGAGGCAGCTCTCTGTTCTAAGGTCATATATGGACACGTCCTGGGGCTTGCTTTCTTTGACATGTGTTACTGCAGAGGGGGAAAAACGCCGCAACAGCTCAGGTGGAGAACCCTGAAGGCGAGCACGTTTGAGCCATATGTAAAGGCTAGGTGGAGCCCATGGAGGATCTTCAAGCATCAATTACTCTGACCCCAAAGTGAGGGAACGTGTATTCTATGGGGGCAAGGGGAGAGGGAGATTGCAGAGAGAAGAGGCAAAACTCGCAGATAATAAACAATACGCGAAAAAAAGACAAAGAGAGGGATCTCGAGAAACGTGTTCACAAAAGGCCGCTGGATTTCCGCATAAAGGGAAGTTAGAAGACGAGAGAAGCGCCCCCTACCCCCGCCCGCCTGAGCACACGCAGGGAGTGGTCGCAAGATGGTCATGAGTCAGCTTAGTCCTCCCTATCAAAAATGCAAAAGAAGCCAAAGAATTTCCCTATGGTTAGAAGTAAGCTGTACTATAATGCAGTGTGAAAGACTGTAACAACCAGAGGAAACAAAGTACTAAATAAAATTGAGGCAGAAAGTAAAAGAATGCGTCCCCCGGGGACCGAAGGGAGCAGAAGGAGAAATACAAAGAGATTTCTACTTTTAAGACTCATGGGGGCGGGGGCGGAGGTGGGGCAGTTTGAACTGCAGGTTCCTGGGATTGTGTGTCTGCAGAACTGTTTTCAAAGAAGCTGCTGTTGGGTTCATTTTGATTCCTGAAAAGGGCTTAGAAGGTATATTTGAAATCCTTGTTATATTCATTGCCCTATACTTCTCATCAAAACTCTTTTTAAACAATTTTATTTATATGACAGAGACACAGAGGGGGAACACAAGCTTGGGGGAGTGAGAGAGGGAGAGGCAGGCTTCCTGCTTAGCAGGGAGCCCCATGCAAGGCTGGATCTGGGGACCCTGGGATCATGACCTGACCCAAAGCAGACGCTTAACGACTGAGACACCAGGCACCCCCATCAAAACTTTTTATATTTTTTTCCATGGAGGTACCAGAATTATCATAATTATGATGACAGTAAATCTCCCATGCATTTTATTCTCCCATACATTTTTTTTTGTTTCCATATGAAAGAAAAAACATTGGGACCAATCATAAGTGCGAAAACAGCCACAAATATGCATAAGACATGTGGAAATTAATTTTAAGAAAATGTCCAATATCTTAAAGAACAGAATTTTTTTTAAGTTGGTTTTTTTTGTTTGTTTGTTTTTGTTTTTTGTTTTTTTAAATAGGCTCCACACCCGGCTTGGAACCCAACACAGGGTTTGAGCTCATGTCCCTGAGATCAAGACCTGAGCTGAAATCAAGAGTTGGAGACTTAACCAACTGAGCCACCCAGGAGCCCAAAGAGAATTGTTTTTAATATAAAGAGAAAACAATACATTGCAATGGGCAGAAGGAGGTGGGAGAGGGGTATCAAAGAATAAAGAAGGGGGGGGATGAGGAGGAAAAAAAGAACATCGTTTTCTTCCATGAACTCCTCCCCAAAGCTTATGGGACCTACTAAATTAGAAATTCCAGAGGCATTCTAGCGACATGATCAGTTATCACAATTTTCATTTAACAAATGTGTACATTGTGCTTTTTATATGCTAGGCACAGTTCTAAATATTTTACATTGAGTCATGTAATCCTCATAACAACCCTAGCAATTATTACCAACTTTTACTCAGAAACAGTATGATTAAATAACTAATTCAATATCACACATAGGAAGTAAGTGGCAGAGCTGGGGTTCAAACCCAAGCATCTAGAATCTGGGCTATTGGCCATCTGATAAACCACCTCTAGAGACAAATCACTCCCCCCACCCCCAATTCTAAGTCTCATCAACTTTCTGCCCCAGTTATCTCACGAAATGATTGGTTTTTATGGCTTAAGTCTTCGCTCAAAATTAATTAGTAGTTAGAAAACTCTTGTGGTTGATTTTGTAATAGGTTCCCATGAGTCATTTGAAATTCTTTTTAGATTTTAAAGTTTACATTTTTGTTGCTTGATAAATGTTGCAGAGCAACACTGCTGGCCTTATGTGTAAAGGTAACTGTTGCTAGAAGGGAAATGAATTATTTACTTGCTATCTGTGAGTCTGTCATCAGTAAATTCCATTCTTTCATTCAATCTATTTTATTTTCTGTAGCTCCTCCCATACAATATTTTTTTTTCCAACTGAGTCATAAATGCGTCACACATAATCAAGGTAATTGGCCCATGTAAGAACCACATCCTTGATCCTAAAAAATTATCGTCTATATCATGAATAGTTAGTGAAATAAAATGTGTCTAATAATATGTGGCCAGGTTATTGGATTTGCAAAGCTTTTCCAAGTCAGAGTGGTAGCCCAAGTATTTTCTCTTTTATTGGTCTTCTGATGAATTACAACCCTCACTTGGCCACAGGATGCCCTTTCTCTGCCCATCCCTTGAATATTGGTATGTCTCTGATTTTGATCCTGTCTTTTTTTCTTCCATCTTTTCCTGTTGAACTCATTCAGTCTTATGAGTTTACTATCTAATTCAAACAGGGCCAGTTTCATGAGCACATCAACACCTGATTTACAGAAGGCCCAGCACTCAGAAGCACTTAATGCTCGGGGCATTAATGCTCTGTGGTTGCAGGTTTAAATCCTTAATAACGTTATCTTTAAATTTTTGTTTTATATGTGTCGTTCAATGAAACAATGAAGTGTGCTTGGTTCTCATACAGTCCTGCCTCTCACTGCCTCTGTGCCCTCCGGGACAGCTTCTCAGCCTTGCCCACCCTCCTTTTTGCCCTACTCAAAACCAGGACAACTAGGACCAAGAACACCTCAGCACAGGTACAGGGAAGGTCAGGGTCATGTTCATGCACCCATGGTGCTGTAGGGCAGGGCCTGAAGGCAGCTGTCCCTGCCCTATACTAGCAGTTTCATAGTGCTGTCACCCAATGGGTGACTCAGTGGGAATGAGCCTCTTTCCCATGCCCTATATAAAAGCATCCTCTGGGAGGCTGTGTCTTTAATGCGGTTTGGAGCCTAGAGTCCATGGGGATGGGGAAGGGGAGATACCTGGCTCCACTTCTCTACCATCAGCCAGGGCATGGTCTATCAATCCTACAAATTGGTGGGAGGGGGATCTGGCAGCTGGTGGACCTCATGTGCTCACTGAATAAGGAACCCTGCAAAGTTTTGTTTGCAACAGGCACTGCAAATTGGATAGCTGGTCCTGATTCCAAGGTCTTTATTTCTAAATCTCTCTTCTGTTTTGCAAATGGTATATATACATGAATGCTGGACATCTCCACTTGGCTATTTCTTAGATATTTCAAAATTAGCAGGCCCAACACTGAATTTGTAATCTCTGCCCCAAAGATATTTCCCTAAATTTAGGAATGTGAAGTTACACAAGCCAATAATTTGAGAAACATTTTGACTCCTTCCTCTCTCTATCCCTCATGTCCAATCAGTTGTTAAATCTTGTTATATCTGGGATGCCTGGGTGGCTCAGTTGGTTAAGCAGCTGCCTTGGGCTCAGGTCATGATCCCAGCGTCCTGGGATCGAGTCCCACATCAGGCTCCTTGCTCATCAGGGAGCCTGCTTCTCCCTCTGCCTCTGCTTGCCATTCTGTCTGCCTGTGCTCGCTCTCTCTCCCTCTCTCTCTCTCTGACAAATAAATAAAATCTTTAAAAAAAAAAAAATCTTGTTATATCTACCTCCTGGATATCTCAAACACATCCTGTATCCATTGCTGATTGGTGCATAAGTGCACAGCATGACATTTTAGCAGAAGCCTGGGGTAAGAGATGGAGATGTCAAACTACCTGAGCGAAATGGAGTTTTAGGCAGAAGGGAAAGCAAATGCAAAATTCCCAAGGAAAAACCAGCAAAAAGATCATGGTAGCTGTGGCATAATACACTGCCCAAATTCAGCAGCTCATGGCAATCAAACAGGTATCCTTTTATACAGTTTCTGTGGATTAGGAATTTGGGAGCAGGTTAGTCAAGTGGTTCTGGCCTAGGTTCTAATTTGTAGTCACAATGTTGTTCAAGTTGCAGTCACCTAAAAGCTTGAGTAGGGTTCGAAATCTGCTCCTAAAACAATTCAACCTCACGTGGTCCTGCTTGGTAGCAGTCACTTCAGTTCCTCCTCCACCAGCCTGTCTGTAGACCCCTTGAACGTCCTCATGACACAATGCTGTCTTCCCTGACAATGACTAATCCAAGAGGCTGGGTGAGGTAGAAGCCACAACATCTTTTATGACCTAACCTTGGAAGTCACGCATTGTCATTTCTGCCACAGTTACACAAGTTCAGTCAGCTCTATTGCCTATGGGAGGGGCTTATACAGGGGCATGAATACCAGAAGGAGGGCTCATTGGGAGCCATCTTGGAGGTTGGCTGCCACGTATCTCCGCTATCACTCTTGTGACACATACCACTGTCAGTCTTCATTCTTAGTTACTGAGAACTAACTATATGCTGACCACTTCCCTGGATGTTGGGGACTCAATAGTAAAAACAAAAAACAAAGACAGACAACATCTCTGCCATCAAGACTTTCCATTGTAGTGGAAAGAGACAAATAAGAAAGTGCCTGTCAGACAATAGTGGGCACTAGTGAGAAAAATGCAGCAGGGCAAGAGTCAGAGAGAATGATGGTTGGGAGACAGACTTTATAATGAGTGGTTAGGAGAAGACTCTCTGATAAGGTGACATTTTTGCAGAGGTCTGAAGGAAGTGAAGGAACAGAGTATATAAATCCTTGAGGAAACAGAGTTTCAAGAAGGAAAAGCAAATGTGAAAGGCTTGAGGACTAGCATGCTTAATGTCTTTGAGAAAAGCAGAGGCCGGTGCTGACTGCAGCATAGTGATAGAGGAGGAGAGTAGTAGGAGGTCAGGGATGGCAGAGGAGGGGAAGTTCGGCAAATCACTTTTAGTCATCAGAGGGCCTTGGGTTTTGATTCTGAATAATGTGAAAAGCTTTTGTAAAATTTTGACTAAACAGGTGTCATCCTTATATTTTAAAAGGATCTTTTCCACAGCATTATGGAAAATAGACTAGACTACAGGAGAGCAAATGTAAAATCAGGGAGGCCAGTTAGGAGACCAGTTCTTTAATTCAGCCAAGAGATAACGGTCCTGAACCAGAATGGTACTGGTAGATGTGGATTAAGGTATGTTTTGAAATAAATCTGAAGAGTGTCTGAGGTACTGGATATGAATCTGAGGGGAAAAAATGGGAGTCAAAGAGAACTCCAATATTTTGACCTAAGAAACTGGGAAAATAGAGTTGCTATTTTTGAGAGGTGTAGGACTCCAGGGGAAGAAGGGAGTGGGGGAGGTTGCTTTTGGACCCATAAATTTGAATTTGAGAGTAGACATCCATGTGAAGATGTCCAGCAGTCATGTGTCTGGAGCTTGGAGGAGAGATGTGCACTAGAGATAAACTTTGGACTGGTTAGGATTGCTCAGGAGGTTAATCTCATAAAGAGATAGGCCCCAAGGGACTCATGGGTGGCTCTGTCAGTTAGGTGTTGGACTTTTGATTTTGGTTCAGGCCATGGTCTCAGTGTTGTAAGATCCAGCCCCATGATGGGCTCTGTGCTGGGCATGAAGCCCATTTAAGAGTATCTCTCTCCCTGCACCCAACCACCAAAAAAGAGATAGTGTCTGAAGACTGGTCTCTAGGACTCTGCCCTCCAACACTTGCTTTGGGACAATGTGGAAAAACCAGTAAAGCAGACTGAGAAGGAAGAAGTGTCCACTGAGAAATGAGAAACAAGAAAGTGTGAAGTTAAATTTTTTCCCAAAAAGGTGGAAATGATATTCTGTGTCAAATGAATCTGATACCATGCCTTTGTAAGGATTTCAAATTTTCCTGTAGTTAAAATAGCTTTCTTTGAGTATGAAAAAAATTTGCCATTGGATTTTGCTGTGGGAG
The DNA here is from genome assembly GCF_010015895.1 of Lontra canadensis. NCBI lineage: Eukaryota > Metazoa > Chordata > Mammalia > Carnivora > Mustelidae > Lontra > Lontra canadensis. Next base: position 8,761,321 of record NW_022631053.1, read on the forward strand.
GTCACAGGTGACATCAGCAGATTCAGAGGAGTGATAGGGGGCAAACGTATAGAATGGGTTGCCTAGTGTATTTTTTCCGACACCACAAAGCAATTCTCCAAATTTCAGTGGATAGTGACTGGGTATCCTACAATTAACTCAATTCTGACAGTATTTGGAGATAGCATCAGATTCCATAAGTCAAGAGCTCAGTCCCACAAAACTGTCACCCCATCCTCCCACTTCAGACCCCTATCACAAGTCCCAGTTGTCACCTGTGCTTCTGACCAACTGGCTATAGATTGGAGGTTCCCACAACCCCCAACTCAGGTTTGATTAATTTGGTAGAGCAGCTGACAGATCTCAGAGAAACACTTACTTACATTTACTAGTTTGTTATTAAGAAGTTTATAAGGGTAGAGATGAACAGCTAGATGAAAAAAGAGAGTAAGATCCAGGAAGTTTCTGAGCATAGGAGCCTCTGTCCCCAAGGAACTGGGGTGTACAACCCTCCCAGAATGTACATGTGTTCACCCATAAGTTTATCAAGTCTTGTTGAAGAATATAGAGCTCAATCATCAGCACCCTCCTACCCCCTTCTCAGGGACCAATGGGTGGGGCTGAAAGTTTCAACCCTCTAATCACTTGGCCTTTCTGGTGACCAGTTCCATCCTGAGGTTATCCAAGGGCACCACCCTGTCATTTCATTAGCATAAGCCCAAAAGGGGCTCCTATCACTCAGAAAATTCCAAGGGTTTAAGGAGGTTTGTACCAGGAACTAAGGGCAAAAAATAAATATATTTCTTGTTACGTCACAGGTTCACAGAAGAATGAAAGAAAAAGAAATGGTAAAAATGGCTATCAACAACTCTTTTAAGGAACCTTGAAATTCTTTGAAATCCACGAATTCCAGAATTCTATATCCATTTCTATTTGGATTCTAATAGGCAGCTAAAATTTAACATCCAAAATCAATCTCTTGATCTTCCTCCCTGGTCTATCAGTAATCTTCTCCATCTCAGATAAAGCAAAACTCCATCCTTCTGATTGCTCAGTCCCCAAAGCCTGGAGTCATCTTTGACTCCTCTCTTTCTTGTACACTCCGTATTTACTCCATCAATAGATCCTTTAATGTCTATTAAATATAAATATATAAATATATATATATATTTAGAATTAGGACCACTCCACACCACCTTCCCCACTAACATCTCATCTGTGACAACATCCTCTCTTACTTGGATTAGTTTTCTAATTTCCTTACTTCCCACCTTTGTCCCCCTATAGTCCATTCTCAACATGATAGCTAATGTGATGCTTTTAAACCATAAGTCGGATCATATTATTCTCTGCTCAAACTACCAAGAGTTCCCCATTTGCCCATAGGAAAATCTAAGGTATTTGAAAACCACCCTATTTAAATTGCAAAATTTCCAGAGCCCCCTCCCCACATGATTGTGCAAGATGTTTACACAGGTGCCTGGACAGGGGGAGAAAAATGAGGCCTTGATATCTAACTCAGGCTCTGCCTGCCAAGCTTCACGACTTGGTGCAAGATTTGTTCTGTCTGTACATGCTTCCACATAGGTTGTCAGCAACCCTGGACACCTTTCCACACATACTCCACCTCCTTCTTACTTTGCTTTATTTTCTCCTTATTACCTAACTCCCTGTTACATACTACATCATTTGTTTACTTACTCTCTGGGTTATCTATCTTCACCAACCAAAGAAGAAACTCCATGAAAGCAGTGCTTTTGTCTTTTGTTCATTAATATATCCCCAGTGCATAGTAGGTACCCTATTGAATTGAATTGAGGGTAGTGTAAAGGGTAGTGGATAAATGTATTAGTAGAGAGAAGGGTGTGTGGGGCCAACAGAGGGTATGTGGGAGAGAGAAGGGAAAATTGCTGTAGAGATGTCCTTGGGTAGGTGAAAGTGATGAGCTCCTATAAACTAGAGATAATGGCTATAAAATGCAGGATAAAATTCTATCATGCAAACCATAGTGAAAATATAGTATTTGGATACAGATGCAGGTATATAGGTAAATGTATTGGTAGAAGCTGTGGAAGCTGTCTTTTTTCCCCCCAAAATGTTTATTTTGACAGATTTTAAATATATAGAAAAGTTGGAAGAATAATGTAACAGATACCTATACATCCATCCAGACTTCAAAATTTTGAACATTTTGCTATGTTTGATTTATCTGCTTGTCTTTCTGTATATATTTCATTGAACCATGTTAATATTGCAGACCTCATGACATGTCATCCCTACATAAATAACATATACACATAGAAGAGATTTAACAATATTTCCTTCATATCAAGCCATCCCATATTCAAGTCTCAGAGTCTTTAATGGTTGGGTTTTTCATGCAAACACCCAATCACATTTCACATACTGTGACTGATTATATTCCCTGGCTTTTTTCCCTATGACTTTGGCTGACTTTTTCTTTTCTTTTTTTCTTTTTTTCTTTTTAAGATTTTATTTATTTATTTGAGAAGGAGAGAGAGAGCACAAGCAGTGGGGAAGGGCAGAGGGAGAGAGAGAGAAACAGACTCCCAACCAAGCAAGAAGCCCAAAATGGGGCTTGATCCAAGGACCCTGAGATCATGAACCAAGGCAAAGGCAGACACTTAACTGACTGAGCCACCCAGGTACCCCTAACTTTGACTTTTTTAAGACAACAGAAGAGCTATGGATGATTTTTTTTCTCCTGATACTAGTTTTGAAAGTCTAGTATTTCCTATTAACTGGATATAAGTCAGAGGTTTAATTAGATTTGAGTTAAACATTTTTGGCAAGAATCTGTCATAGAAAATGCTATGTTCTTCATGTGGCGTTACAGTAAGAGGTATCCACGGACAGACTGTCCCAACAATTATTGGTGTTAAATTTGACCACTTAGCTACATAGCAAATACTAAATCTTTCCATTGGGTCAGGGTTCAAACCTGGGCAGTCTGACTCCAGCGTTTGGGCCTCTAAACACTTTGCTATTGTTGAGGTAAATTTCTAAAATGAAGCCATCTCTGTCTGGGCTGCCATGTCAGCAAACCAAACTTCTGTGTTCCTGTAAATGCTCTCCTTGACAAGAAACACAGTAGTTGACCCTTGAACAACAAAGGGTTTAGGGGTGCCAAATCCCCCCTCCCTACACTGTTGAAAACCCATGTATAACTTTTGACTCCTCAATAACTTAACTACTAATAGCTTACTGTTGACTGGAAGCCTTACCAATAACATAAACAATTGATTAACACATATTTTATATGTTATATGTATTATATACTATGGTCTTATAATAAAGTAAGCTAGTTAAAGAAAACCATAAGAAAAACATAATAGGAAAGAATCAATAAGAATATCATAAGAAAGAGAAAATACTGTAGAGAATAATAAGTACCATACTACATTTATCAAAATAATCCACGTGTAAGTGGACATACATAGTTTTAACCCATGTTTTTCAAGGATCAGCAGTATGTCTACTCAGCCAATCCCCAAATGCCAAGCAAACTTTGGGCTCTATATTTATTTTCTCGTTCCTCCATCTTTCTGAATAAGGTCAGATATGCAACTTAAGCCATTCATAATCTGTTTATGCATGGCCACTTATAATGTTCTGTAAAGCTCACTCTTGGCCAAAATCCTTTGGGAAGAGTGTTTGTAAGTCATTGTACTCCTCCAGTCCATACATTATTTGCCCTTGAATAAAGGACATCAAACCCTACTAAACTGTTGGTCATGTCATTTGACACTATTTCTCTTTAGGTAAGAGTGCAAGTCTCAAGAACAAAGAGCACATACATGAGCAAGACTAGGTTTCAAAGGTAGGTCCCTAAAAGCTGATTGCTCCCCTCCCCCACTCCATGAAAATGCCTTATCAATTTGGAATCTTAAAAAAAGTGCCCTTGGTATTACATAATGATAAAGGGGTCAATCCAACAAGAGGATATAACAATTATAAATAACTACATACCCAACATGAAAGCACCTAAATACATAAAGCAAATATTAACAGACATTAAGCAAAAATTGACAGTAATACAATAATAGTAGGGGAATTTAACACGACACTTACATCAATCAATAGATCATCCAGGCATAAATTCAGTAAGAAAACAGTGGCTTTGAACAAGGCATTAGATCAGATAACTTAACATATATACCGAACATTTCACTTAAAAACAGCAAAAAACATGTGCTTTTCAAGGGCACATTGAACATCCTCCAGGATAGATCACATGTTAGGTCACAAAACAAATCTCAGTAAACTTAAGGAGACTGAAATCATATCACACATCTTTTCTGACCACAATGGTATGAAACTAGGAATCCATCACAAGAAAGTTAGAAAAGAACACAAACACATAGCAAAACAACATGCTACTAAACAGCCAATGGGTCAATGAGGAAATAAAAAAGCACATGAAGACAAATGCAAAATGAAACACGACTGGACCAAAATCTTTGGGATATAGCAAGAGCAGTTTTAAGAGGGAAATTTTTAGTGATACAGACCTCAAGAAACAAGAAAAACCTCAAATAATTAATCTAACCTGACACTTAAAGGAACTAGAAAAGAACAAACAAAGCCCAAGATTAGCTGAAGGAAAGAAATAATAAAGTTCTGAGCTAAAATAAATGAAATAGAAATTTAAACACACACATACACACACATAACAAGGAAAAATCAATGAAACTGAAAGCTTATGCTTTGAAAAAAGTCAACCAAATTGATAAACCTTTACCCAAACTCATCAAAAAAGAAAAAGGACACAAATAAATAAAATCAGAAAAGAAAGAAAAGTAACAATCAACACCACAGAAATACAAAGAATTATAAGAAAACACTGTGGAAAATTATACGTCAACAAATTGGACAACCTGGAAGAAATGGATACATTTCTAGCAAGATACAATATTCTAAAAGTGAATCAGGAAGGCATAGAAAATCTGAAGAGAGCAATTACTAACTAGTACCAAAATTGAATTGGTAATTCAAAAACTCTTCAAACACAAAAGTCCAGGACCCGAATGGATTTACAATTGCATTCTACCAACATTTATTTTTTTAAGATTTATTTATTTATTTATTTTAGAGATGAGAAGTTTCAGAGAGAAAAAATCTCAAGCAGACTCCCCACTTAGTAGGGGATCTGATGTGGGACTCGACTGCATGACCCTGAGATAAGACCTAAGCTGAAATCCAGAGTCAGATGTTTAACTGACTAAGCCACCCAGGCATCTCTCTACCAAACATTTAAAGAACATTTAATGTATATGTTCCAAAATCTATTCCAAAAAATAAAAGAGGAAGGAAATGTTCCAAATTCATTCTAGAAGGCCAGCATGACTCTCATAACAAGACCAGACAAAAACACTACAAAAAAAGAAAAACTATAGACCAATACCCCTGATGAACATAGATGAAAAATCCTCAACAAAATATTAGCAAACCAAACTCAACAATATATTAAAAGGATCATTCACCATGATCAAGTGGGATTTATTCCAGGAGGGAAGGATGATTCATTAGTTGCAAATCAATCAACATGATACACCACACCAACAAAATGAAAGATAAAAATTTTATAATCATCTCAATGGATGCAAAAAATGCATTTGACGTAATTCAATAGTCATTCATGATAAAAATTCTCAACAAAGTGGGTTTAGAGGGAACATACCTGAACATAAGAGAGATCATACATGAAAAACTCATAACTAACATCATACTCAGTGGTGAAAAACTGCAAGATTTTCCTCTAAGATCAGGAACAACACAAGGATGTCCACTCTTACCACTTTTATTCAAGGCAGTACTAGAAGTCCTAGCCACAGCAATCAGATAAGAAAAAGAAATAAAATGTAACCAAATTGGTAAGGGAGAGGCAAAACTGTCACTATTTCCAGATGGCACGATACTATATATAGAAAACCCCAAAGTCTCCACCAAAAAAAAACTATTAGAAGTAATAAATGAATTCAGTAAAGTTGCAGGATACAATATTAATATACAGAAATCTATTCCACTAATAATGAAGAGAAATCAAGAAGACAGTTCTATCTGTGATTATGCCAAAAATAACAAAAACCTAGGAATAAATTTAACAAAGTAGGTGAAAGACCTGTACTCTGAAAAGTATAAAACACGGGGGCACCTGGATGGCTCAGAGGGTTAAGCCTCTGTCTTTGGTTCAGGTCATGATCCTAGGGCCCTGGGATTGAGCCCCGCATCGGGCTCTCTACTCGGCGGGGAGCCTGCTTTCCCCTCTCTCTCTGCCTGCTTCTCTGCCTGCTTGTGATCTCTCTCTGTCTGTGTCAAATAAATAAATAAAATCTTTTAAAAAATCTTAAAAAAAAACTTTAAAAAAAAGTGTAAAACACGGATGAAAGAAACTGAAGACAACATAAACACACAGAAAGATATTCTATGCTCGTGGATTGGAAGAATTGGTATTGTTAAAATGTCCATAGTACCCAAAGCAATCTATAGATTCAATGCAATTTCTATCAAAATACCAACATTATTGGGGTGCCTGGGTGGCTCAGTGGGTTAAAGCCTCTGCCTTCAGCTCAGGTCATAATCCCAGGGTCCTGGGATCGAGCCCCACATCGGGATCTCTGCTCCGTGGGGAGCCTGCTTCCTCCTCTCTCTCTCTCTGCCTGCCTCTCTGCCTACTTGTGATCTCTGTCAAGTAAATAAATAAAATCTTAAAAAAAAAACCCAACATTTTTATTCAAAGAACTACAACAAATAATGCTAAAACTTGTATGGAATCAGAAAGACCCTGAATAGTTAAAGCAATCTTGAAAAAGAACAAAGCTAAAAAAAATAATAAAGAAGAAAGAAAGAAGGAAAAAGAACAAAGCTAGAGGTATCACAATCCCAGATTTCAAGGTATACTACAAAGCTATAATAATCAAAATTATAGCATACTGGCACATAAAAAGACATATAGATGAATAGAATAGAAAACCCAGAAATGAAACCATGCTTGTATGGTCAATTAACCTATGACAAAGGAGGCAAGAGTATACAACAGGGAGAAACAGTCTCTTCAATAAATGTGGCTGGGGAAACTGGGCAGGTATAGGTAAAAGAATGAAACTGGATCACTTTCTTGTATCATAAATAAAAGTAAACAAAGTGGATTCAACACCTGAATGTGAGACTTAAAACCATAAAAATCCTGGGGAAAAACACTCAGTAATTTCTTTGACATCAGCCTTCACAACATTTTTGTAGCTGTGTTTCCTCAGGCAAGGGAAATAAAAGTAAAAATAAACTATTGGGACTACATTAAAATAACAGGGTTTTGTGCAGTGAAGGAAACCATCAACAAAATGGAAAGGCAACCTACTGAATGAGACAAGATATTTGCAAATGATATATACGATAAGGGGTTAATACAGAAAATATATAAAGAACTTATACAAGTCAACACCAAAACCCCCGGATAATCTGTTTAAAAACAGGCAGGAGCACCTGGGTGGCTCAGTCAGTTAAGTGTCTGCCTTTGGCTCAAGTCATAATCCCAGGGTCCTGGGATAAAGCCCCATGTTAGGCTCCCGTTCAGCAGGAACCTGCTTCTCTGTCTCCTTCTGTCACTCCCTACTACACCAGCACATGCTTTCTCTCTCTCAAATAAATAAATAAAATCTTTCAAAAAAAAAAAAACAAAACCGGACAGAGGACCTGAATAGACATTTTCCCAAAGACATATAGATGGCAAAGGGACACACTAAAATATGTTCAACATCACTAATCATCAGGGAAATGCAAATTAAAAACTTATACCTATAAGAATGGCTAGTATCAAAAAGACAAGAAATAACAAGTATTGGAGAAGATGTAGAGAAAAAGGAACCCTCAGGCACTATTGGTGGGAATGTAAACTGATATGTCCACTATGGAAAACATTATTGAGGTTCCTCAAAAATTAAAAATAGAAATATCATGTGGTCTGGAAATTCCACTATTGGGTATTTACCCCCAAAAACACTAATTCAAAAAGATATACACATCCCTGTATTTATTGTACCATTATTTACAACCAAGCTATGGAAGCAACTCAATTATTTGTCAATCGATGAATGGATAAAGAAGATGTATATATTATAAATATAATGGGATGCTACTCAGCCATAAAAAGGATGGGTTCTTGCCATGTCTGACACATGGATAGAACTAGGGGGTATTATGCTAAGTGAAAATCAGAAACAGATCCACAAATACAGAGAACAAATTAACTGATAGTTGCCAGAGGGGAGGGGTAGAGGGAAAGGCAAAATGGGTAAGGGAAGAGGGAGACACGGGCTTCCAGTGATGGGATGAATGAGTCACAGGGATAAAAGATACAGCATAGGGAATATGGTCAATGGTTTTGTCATAGTGTTGCATGGTGAGAGATGGCCACTACGCTTGTGGCGAGCATCGTGTAACACAGAGCTGTTGCATGACTGTGTTGTGTACCTGAAATGAATGTAACATTATGTGCCAACTATAGTTTAACAAAAATATAAAACAAAAAAAAAGTAAGAAAAATAAAAAAGAATGGGAAAGTGAGAAAAAAAAAAGAGAGAGAGAGAGAGAATTTCCTACTGGGTTGTTGGTTGGTTTATGAAATTATGTGGAGGCCCCAGATTTGTCAATAGCTTGACTTTAAAAATTACTCTATGCAATAGAAAATATCAAATACCCCAGAATGTTCACATGCCCAGTTCAATACTAATCTAAGTCATTGCTGTGGGAGGTAGGGTGAGGGGCAGGAGCAGCATGGATTTCTACAATGCAATCTCAAAGTTATTAGAGTTTAATTGCATTTTTAAAATATATAATACTTCAGAAGGAGAGATGAATTATGAGGAGAAAACAACCCAAGGGTCTCATACTTAACAAAGAGATTAGAAATAACTTTCTATAACAACTAGGGAGTAGTTTAGGAGTAGTCCTTCATTTTCACTAGCATTTAATTCACAAATAATTTTCGAGAGAAAGTGAAAGAAAATCCCCTTTTCTAGAACATGGCTAGATTTTCTAGAACATTTCTAGAACATGGCTACTTCAACATGAACATGTTTTTATGACTATAGTCAAGTCATAGAATTATCTCAGCCTTTTTGGTACCATCTGTTTTCATTTACTGAGATCGTATGTCCTGTCCACAAAGTTTACTATTCAACACTTTACAGAAAAAGTTTACCAACACCTGGGTTATACCGTCCCTTTTTTAGACTTTTTAAAAAAAATATTTTATTTATTTATTTGACAGAGAGGGAGAGAGCACAAGTAGGCAGAGAGGCAGGCAGGGGGGGAGGGAGAAGCAGGCTCCCCGCTGAGCAGGAACCCCGACGTGAGGCTTGATCTTAGGGTCCTGGGATCATGACCCGGGTCAAAGGCAGGTGTTTAATCAGATGAGCCAACCCAGGTGGCCCTGGACATAATTTCTGAAAGGTGTATTATATTTCTGAGAGGGAGCTGTATCAGCAGGCAAACAACCTGCATAAATGGGTATTTATAAAAAAAATACTTATTTAGGTGTTGATTATTATTCATCATTTTCAGCAATTACATTTTTCCCCCTATCGATGATCATGGAGGAAATCACAAATGACTTTATAGAATCAGCAGACAACCTCACTATGGAGTACTCCATAGTGATGTTTTTGACAAGTGTTAAATGTCCTTTTGGTTGAGTCAGGACAGGGAAGTAAATGGTGCCCAAGAATGGAGCCATGAGTCCCTCTCAACATTAAATTTTTCTCCCAAACTGGCTCCGAGGCCCCTCAGTGTACCTGGGGGCAAAGGGGTCAACTCTGCAGGTCTCTGGTCTTTCTCCCAGGCCTTTGTGGTGTTGGGTCCTGCCTCGTCAGTTTCTATCTAGCCTGGGCAGCTGCCACCTCTCCTCTGCTCACTTAGTCTCCTGGCATAGATTCTTAGATTCCTGGCATAGTGATGCCAATCTTCATCATTCCATAGGCCAAGCTGAGCCCATCCTGCTCTGGGTGCATTTCATTCTGTATCTTCCACAACCTTGTTGAGGAATCCCATAGCTTCTTCCCAGTAATGGTCTCACTTAGTAACTTCTGCTGAAGTTCTGGGCGGAAGATAAGAGCTGAGACTCTCTATGCCAGACATGTTTGCCTTTCTGCCTTGGGGTTTTATTAGGCGAGTAACTCTGTGCAGATATTCCTGGTTTGTTTCCACTGACACCTCTGGTGGGTGGGGGACCACCTGGCTGGGTGGGGAGGCCGTGGCTGGGGCAGGAGACCTGCGGTGGGCACAGTGCTCCCAGATGAGAGTGAACCAAGTCGTAGACTGAAAGTTATAGTTTTGTTGTTGTTTTAATTGCGCTAAAAAAATACATAACATAAAATTTAACCTTTTCTAAGTGTACAGTTCAATCATGTACATATATTTACATTGTTGTGCAACAGATTTCTAAAACTTTTTCATCTTGCAAAACTGAAACTCTATATTCATTGAACAACTTCCATTTTTCCCTCCCCTAGCCCCTGGCAGACACTGGTCAATCTACTTCCTATTTGTGTGAGTTTGACTACTTTAGCTATCTCCTATACATGGAATCACATAGTATTGTCTTTTTGTGAGTACCTTATTTCACTTAATATAATGTCCTCAAGGTCTGGAAACTGTCTTTTGATCATTTCGATTTTCTCAGTAAAATAGAAAACAAAGGTCATTGGCAGGAAATGAGAATGTAGAAGGAGGTTTAAGTGAAGAGATTTGGAATGGTTATCAAGACAGCTGGAAAGGAAATGGACTAGGGAAAGAGCACAGGGTCATACCAAAGCCCTACACAAGGTCATGGATTTGATGTGAAACCTGTTAGCACACTCATGTGTTTTTTTCCAGGCACATTCCACTACTCAGGTCCATGCGTCAAACAGGTGGACAGCTGGATATCACTCGGGTTGGGTTTTGCAAGGTAAGCTCCACAGAGGGAAAGAAGAGGGAGTTGATGGCGTATGCAAGGGACTGCTTTCAGCGATGACAGGATCCAAGAGGTAAAACGGTGAGGACATAACTGAACAAGAGTGGTAAGATCAGAAAGTTGAATACTTCAGAAGGATCGGAGTTGCTGGAACTATTTCTCCTCCTGGAAGACTTCCTTGGTTTCCCCCGGTCTATATATCCAGTATTTTCCCACACAAGCATTTAATACACTTCGCTGTAAATGCTTACTTAATTGTTTAGCTATACTTTAATTCTCCGTATGTTCTGTTGAGGGGAGGGACCCTGTATGCATAGCTCACTCTATATATGAAACATTGAAGGTTTTTTTTCTTCTTCTAGTATTTAAATCTGACATAGAAGGTGCTTGTTAAAAGTGATTCTATTCCTTCCTTCTTGAAACTCTTCTTGGAGCTTCCCAGGAAGTCTCACTCATCTGATCCCTCCCCATTCACCAGCCACTCTTCCCTACCCCCCTCTAGCCCTCTGTTCTATCTCCCTCCTTTCCTGAGGTTATTTCATCCAGGGTCATGACTTAAAAATATCATCTAAATCTCTCTCTCTAACCTGAATATCTCTTGGGTATTTCCAGATTCTTCTGTCCACCTGTTAATTCTATGTTCCTGCTTGGGGAAAACAGACTTATTAATACTACCAAAGCACCATTACCCAAGCCCTCTCCATTTATTGAATCGTTACCTGTGGCAGATTGTATTTTATAAAGATAGCTGCACCAAAATACTTATCCCACTTCCCATGCTCTTCTACAATGTGACTGACACTGCTCCATTGAAGGTGGGTTCTGTGATCTCTCTCCTTGGATCTGGGCAGGGTCTGTGACTTCCCCGATTAGTGGAGTACAGAGGAAGTGATGCTGTGTGACTTCTGAGACCGGGTCATAGAAAGGGTAGAGCTTCTTCTGCTTGGCTCTTTATCTCTCTCGAGATGCTGACTTTTTGAAGCCAAACACCATGCTGCGAAAAAGCTCAGACCACATAGAGAGGTCATGTGTACATACTCCAGCTGATAGGCGCACATAAGGCCTAAGCTGACAGCCATCATTATCCATTAGACATGTAAGTTGAACAGACCTTTAGATGGTTTCAGCCTCCAGCCTTTGAGCCTTCCAGTTGAGGTTCCATACGTGGAACAGAAACGAGGCGTCTCTGCTGGGACCTGTCTGAATTCCTGACTCACAGAAATCACAAGAGACAATAAATGATCACATTTGGGAGTAACTTGTTATGCAGTGCTAGATAATTAATACAGTATAACAGCTAGTCACTTGCTCAGGCCAAAAATTTAAGAATCATTCTTCATCTCTCTTTTCCCCCCTCATATCCATATGCAATCTATTCAACAAGTCTGGTTCACTTATCTTCCATGATATATCCCGATCCAAGTAATCATTACCTGTGGCTAAACCGAGAAGAAAACTTCTAACTGATCTTCTCTACAGCCCATTCTCCTTCCAGTGGCCAAAGGGATCCTTTGAAAATCTCTATCTGAATATGCTCCTTCCCTGCTTAAAACTGTCCACAACTGAAAAAATTCTAACACTCTCAAGATGTTTGATACTATTAAGAGACAACTGTGAATTTCTAAGGTGTGATAATAGTGTTGTAATTTTTTGATGTGCATATAGAAATCTTTGTAGATGAAATGATATAATTTCTGGGATTGTTTCAAAATGATACATAGAGAGGGAGAGTAGGTAGGGATATTGACCAAATAAGGCTGGTCAGGAGATGAAAATTATCTGTGCTACTGATAAAGACTAGAAAGGGATTAGTATACTATTCTAATGTTTTCTTGTTTTAAAGGTTTTTTTTTTTTTAAGGGGAAAAACCTTGTACTGTCTTTCTTTCCATTCTTCCTTTGTTCCCTTTCTTTCCCTTATTTTTTATTTAAGAAAAGTCATTAATTTTTGGGACGCCTGGGTGGCTCAGTGGGTTAAAGAAAAGTCATTAATTTTTTTCTTTTTCCTTCGTTTGAAAGATCTCTGAATGGCAGGGCCTGAAGAGCTGGGACCAAGGAAACAGAACTGAGGAAGTGACTGTAGACATGGAGGGGAGATAACACTCCAAGGTTGAGAAAGCAGTAGTGGGGTTAAAAGATTGGTTACATGAAAGAGGACTGGGCAAGTAAGTGAATATGGTACAAATATGGAAAGGGGGAAGGCCTGATAAAGTCCCATGGTTTGGATCAGAATTGGAGACATTAGAGAAGTCATTGTATCTAACTATCTATCTAATATATATATATAGCTATAGAAATATATGTAGATATATTTCATATGTATATGCTCTATGCATATGTTCTGTCTGTGTGTTTCCCACCTCAGTCCACTGAGATGATCTAGAAGCAATAACATCCTGGGAGCTATGACCACACTTAGCATCCAAATCTTGGTTTCTAAAACCATCCCCACTACAAGGACCCAGGGGTCCTGGGAAAAATGGCTGACTCCAGGGCTGGGGTAGGGGAAGCACAAGAGGAGGCTGGGAACTTCTCTTGGGCCAGAAAGTAAGGAAGAACTTAAAAAAATTATGAAGACATGTCAGAAGAGCACAGGAGGCAGTCTAAAGGGACTCTCAATGGCTAAATCTGGACAACTTGAGCACCCAAAGAAATAATGAAGTAGTAAATTATAATCCATTGAATATAATAGGAATCTATGAGTCTATACAGATAATGAGAGAATGAGCGGATAAATGAATGAATGGATAGAGGGAAAGGGAAAACTCTTTCTTACCTTAGAATGCAACTAATAAATGTTGAAGGAATGAACAAATTGGAAAATTGCTACTCTGCAACCATCACAATAATGGTTCAGACATGAAACATCAACAAATGCTAAAGCCAGTGGGTGAAAGGTTATTGAGAAATGGAATATTTACATAGGCTCAAAGCCTTTTCCCCACAAAATAATTTATTTTAAAGATTAAAAAGTAATGAACTTATAGGGGATAAATCTGATAGACACCATCTTAATCAAAATTAACACCACTCAGGGGTGCATGGGTGGCTCAGTGGGTTAAAGTCTCTGCCTTTGGCTTAGGTTGCGATTTCAGGGTCCTGGGATCAAGCCCCGTAGGGAGCCTGCTTCCCACTCTCTCTCTGCCTGCCTCTCTCCCTACTTGTGATCTCTCTCTGTCAAATAAATAAATAAAATCTTTTTTAAAAAATCCATTATAATTATGTTGCTTAGCAGACTTCTTGTTTCTAGAAACCAAGAAATATGCAAGAATCCCTTCTTGCCTACACAGTTCTTCCTCTGGTGTCAACAGCTGATCTATAGCCCATAGGCCACCCTCCTGTCCCTCTGACACAGCAGCCCGTGACAGCTTCGCTGGGGAAAGTTGCTAGAGGAAGGAGGGATGTGGGACATCTGATGATCATCAAGAATGAGGTGGCCCCACTTTGCAGTAAATGGAATGGCATCCATGACCTCACTATCAGGTCCAACAAGAGACACTTTCTGGTATGTTTAGATATTTATTTTTCTCATATATATATAAAATAAATAATAAAATATATAAAAAATATATATACACATATATATATATGATATATATGTATATCTGTATCAGAGTGGCTTAGTTTTATTTTGTTTTGCCTCTATTGCTGGAACATGTACAATAAAAAGATCCTAGCACAGTATTCTATATTCTCATATCCAAAAATAAGTAAATAGAAGAGGATCCCATGCTCAAATACAGTTAAGACAAGCTTTGTTAAAGATAAGCAAGATTTTTTTCGGGAGAGCTTTGAGAAGCTTTGTGAGTCCCAAAGAGGGTGTGGAGCATTTTCCTAAAGTATTTGGTAACCAAACTCTTATTTGCTCCTCCCCCTCCCCCTCTTCTTCCCCACTTCCCCTTCCTCCTCCTCCTCCTCTTCCTTCTTCTTTTTAAAATTTTTTCTTTGACCTAGATCATGTGAAAGGACTAGACTACTAAACTGAGAGACTTCCTTAGAAGCTCAACATGTCATTAAATCGACAAACATTTATGAAAGCAGTCACACAGCAACACTTAATAAACACCCATTATGCACCAGGAAATGTTCTAGCTGTTGGGTCCGTGGGGGTGAAAGAGACAAAGTCCTTGGGCTCCATGAGCTCTCATTTACTGAAGAGAGATGGGCAACAAGCAAGTGAACAGATAGGAAAGTCTTACAGATGCAATGGAGAAGTAAAAAGAGTCTAACATGACCCTGTGAGCTGAGAACCGAATGAAGAGGACGGAGCCTTGGGGAGATTGGAAGGAGAATCAGCAAATGCCAAGGCCTTGACATGGAACCCATTTGGCTGGTGTTCAGAAAAGGGAAAAAAGCTGGGTTGGCTGGAGCAGTTCCACCAAGGGGAGAGGGAGGGAGAGGGAGGGAGAAGGAGGGAGAGGGAGGAAGAGAGAAGAAGGGGAGGAAGGCAGCACCAGCAGGACCAGGCAAAGGAACACCAGGAGGCTTCTGTTTGAGATTTGTTTATACTGTTTTTGTTGTTGTTTTTTAAGTACTTTCAAAGTTACAAAGAAAATGCGAGAGTATACAAAGAACTCCCATATACCTTCCACCCAGGTTCCCCTCCAAATCCATAGTACAATAATCTAAATTAGGGAATTAATAATATATAAGCCTATCACCCAAGAGATCCCTAACTGTCCTAATAATATCCTTTATAGCAAGTTTCTTTTTTTTTTGGTACAGGACCCAATCTTGAATCATGGGTTGCATTTAATGACCATATCTCTTTAATCTGCTTCAATCTGGAATAGTTCCTTAGGCTTATATTTTGAGACTGTAGACATTTTTCAAGGTCATAACCTAATTATTTTGGAGGATGACCCTCAGTGTGGGTTTCTCTGATGTTTCCTCATGATTATTCAGGTTATACTTTTGGGGTAGGAATTTTACAGAAATTATTCTGTATTCTTCTCAGTCTGACATATCAGAAGGCACATAATATTAATTTCTCTGATTTTGAGTGGTGTTAATTTTTTTAAAAGATTTTATTTATTTATTCAACAGACAGAGATGACAAGTAGGCAGAGAGGCAGGCAGAGAGAGAGGAGGAAGCAGGCTCCCTACGGGGCTTGATCCCAGGACCCTGAAATCACTTAATTTTGATCTTTTCCTATTTTTCAAACTGGACATGACAGGAAGAAGTTACACAGTTTCTTCTTCAGAAGGAATTTCTAGGACCTCAACCTGCTTCCCTTCACTCTTCTCTCTCGGGCTGCTCCCAAACTGTCCTACCTCCCTTTCCCAGAAGCTCCCACTCCTGTTGTTCTCACACAGTGGCAAGATGACACAAAAGACTATATTTTTTACCAAAAGGTCTGCAAGTTCCAAAATGTCACAGGCTTAATATTTTTTCTTCACTAGGTCAACAGTTTAAACCCCAGCCCAGCCCCAAGTTCTCCCCCTCCCCAAATGCATTTCTGTTCCTTTACCATCTTTCCTTATATGTTCTAATTTGAAAGCAATTTTTTTCTAGAAAGATCTAACCCAAACCTCAGAAGATACAAAGTTCAACAAAGAGCAGGGTTTTCTCAGTCTATATCTGTCCCCACCCCTGGGGTACATGTTGGGGAGGACTCACTTTTTTTTCTTTTTAAGATTTATTTATTTATTTGAGAGAGAGAGAGAACACATGAGTGGGAAGGGTAGAGGAAGAGAGAGAATATCAAGCAGACCCCACTTCCACACTGAGCATGGAGCCCAACTCTGGGCTCTATCTCACGACCCTAAGATCATGACCTGAGCCGAAACCAAGAGTCAGACTCTTAACCAACTGTGCCACCCAGGCTTCCTGTGGCCTCAATTTCTGTATGAGCATAAAAGCATCCATGTATAGATACAATCATGACCCTAGGAACAGTCTGGGTTGAAGACATTTTCTACTGTCTTCTGTGGCTACAGCTTCTCACAAAGCATATCCACAAAGTTTAGACCCTGGATGGCAAAACCTTAAGAGCATCTTTAAGGATGCCTGGATAGCTCAATCGGTTAAGCGTCTGCCTTCAGCTCAGGTCATGATCTTGGGGTCCTGGGATCAAGCCCCGCATCGGGCTCCCTGCTCAACAGGAAGTCTGCTTTTCCCTCTCCCTCTCCCTCTCACACTTTCTCTCTCTCTCTCAAATAAATAAAATCTTAAAAAAAAAATAAGAGCATCTTTCTTCTTCACCTCTCAGGACAGAATTGGAAAGGAACTGGCATGGTTTTCAAATGCTCACTCTGAACAATATCCACCCTTGTGATTCAGGTTAGAGAAAAACAGGAATAAGTAGTAAGAGAAGGAAGGGGTTAAAATGAAAGAATGAAGACAGAAAAAAAGTATTAATTCAAAGTATTAAATAATGTTGTCATAGATATCTGAAGCCAAATCCAGTATTTGCAGATAATACTTGTAGAAACTTTCTAAACCTGGGAACACACACCTGCATACATATGTAATATTTCATGCAAATAAATATGAGAAGAAATATGGATGGATGATCAATTCTAGGTTTCTGTTTTGCAAGCGAGCCCAGGGCTACCGTGGAAGAAGCATTTCTGAATCTAAACAGAGAAAAAGAGCCTTCATTAGGGTTAGGGTTAGGGCTCGGTCAGGGTTTTGTTTTGTCTTGTTTTGTTTTGTTTTGTTTTCAGGAATTTTTCTTCCCCCTTTTTTTCAGGAATTTTTCTTCCTCACCTGATATTTTAATATACCAACATCTCTGGAAATCATCCAACTAAAACCTAGTCAGCCAATACCTTTCTTATCAGATAGTGGCCCAAAGCAATCTGCCTCTAATTCGTAATTCATAATCATAATCCATCAAGTCCTCTGCACAGGGGAGCTAGGCCCTAGTTCTAGTGACTTATTCTTACTGAGGGTCAGGGACTCGTGTCACTATGAGAGTCACGATGAAACCGCGAAGGGCACTGCGCAGCAGCTGGAGTGAGAACACGCTGGCCCCATAGGGGGTTTCTGTCTTTCTCTCCTCTTTTCTCTCTTTCTCTCCTCTCTTGAGTAAATGCCACTGGGGCTGAAGACTGCAGATCTGTCAGTCTGGCCATTTAATAAAGGGTCTTTAAAGGAATTTATTTAAACCATTTTCTCCCATAGGGATCCGAAAGTTCTAGCTAGGTTGTTGGAATAAAATGAGAAGGGTGCTTTAGATCAGCGTCTGCCCTCTATGAAGCAAGGAGGGGGAAGGATTACCACAACTGTAGGGTTGTGCAGAACAGAGTCAAATTTTAAAATATAAAAAAGTTCCCTCTAGCTTCCCCTATTTCTCTCAGATCGTTTTTCTCCATCCCTTGGTGTACAAATATCTTACTTGTCTCCAAGTCTGCTCTCAAGAAAGAGTATCGATCTAGGTTCGGGGTGAGGAGACCTCCACACGTGGATCCAGGAAGGCCTGGATTTGGCTCACATCTCAAGTCTGCTACTTACAAACTGCGTCACCTCGGACAAATTGCCTTTCTCTGTATGCCAGCTTCCTCTTTCCTTGGGGCAGGGTCATGGGGAGGGAAGGAAGTGATGGAGATAAAAAGAGCTAATTCACATTTTATATCAGTGTTCTCCTCACTCAACAACTCTTTAGTCTCCCTATGTGTGTGCACTTGGGATACAGTGGGAAAGAAGTCTCCAAACCCGTCCTTAAGAAGTTTATAATCTGACGGAAATGTGAGTGCCTTTTATATACAGGTAATCCCTGACTTACAGTGGTTTGACTTACGATTTTTTGACTTGACGACACCTCAAGAGTGATACATTCAGCAGAAACTGTACCTCAGATTTTGAATTTTGATCTTTTCCCAGGCTAGCTATAGGTGGTTTGATGCTCACTCCTGTTGCTGGGTGGTGGAAGTGAGCTGTAGCTCCCTCCCGGCCACAGGATCGGTGGGTAAACAGCCCATACGCTGACAAGCCTGCTTAGCCTGAGGACCATTCCATCTTTCGCTTTCAGTACAGTATTCTGTAAGTTATGTGAGATATGCAACACTTTATTATAAAACAAGTTTTGTGTTAGGGGATTTTACCAAAGTAAGTGTTCTGAACACACTGAAGGTAGGCTAGGCTACACTATGGTGTTTTGTAGGTGGGGTGTATTAAATGCATTTTTTGTGCAGATATCGAACTTATGGTGGATTTCCCAGTGTTGCCCATGCAGTGCAAATCATGTTATTCAGCTGCTTGACACTCAGTCTCTTTATTTTCTACATTCTTTTTTTTTTTTAAGATTTTATTTACTTACTTGAAAGAGATAGCGACAGAGATAGCAAGAGCGGGGAAGAGAGTAAGAAGCAGGCTCCCCACTGAGCAGGAAGCCAGACTGGGTCTTGATCCCAGGACCCCAGGGGATTATGACCTGAGCCACTCAGGTGCCCCTATTTTCTATATATATTGAAAAGGTATATGAAGTCCATGTTCCTCCATGATCGAAAGGGACACCCAAATATTTATCATCTACCAGTCATCTGTCAGGCTCTGGGGCCCCCCACCCGATGCCCCTGTCACCATGCATTTTTCTCAGTAATCCTCACAACAGATGTGAGGAAGGCATTATCCCCAGTTTATAGAAGAAGAAACTGAGATCCGGAGGGGTTGAACACCAAGGACTCTTAACAAATGAATTTTTGAGGTTATAGTCTGAGCTTCTGTAATAAAGAGACCAGAAAGTATAATGGCTTAATTAATTAAGTTAATGTTTATTTCTTAACAGCCCCAGTGTGAACATTCCAGATTGTCAGAGCAGTGATACTCCATGAGATCGTTTTGAGACCCAGGTTCCCTTTATGTAGCTACTTGCTGTCTCCTGCATGGCAAAAGCTCAGTCACCGCCTTATTTTGTTGTTGTTGTTTATAATTTTTTTATGTTATGTCACCATACAGTACATCATTAGTTTTTGATGTAGTGTCCCATGATTCATTGTTTGCATATAACACCCAGTGCTCCATGCAATCCATGCCCTCCTTAATACCCGCCACCGGGCTCACTCATTCCCTCAAGCCCCCTCCCCTCTAAAACCCTCTGTTTCTTTGAGTCTATAGTCTCTCATGGTTCGTCTCCCCCTGATTTCCCGTGCCCCCCTTCATTTTTTCCTTCCTTCTCCTAATGTTCTCCATGAATCAACACAGATGGAACTGGAGGAGATCATGCTAAATGAAATAAGTCAAACAGAGAAAGACAGAAGAATAGCATGCAGTCACCACCTTATTCCTGTGTGTCCAGCATACAGGAAGGAAAAAGGATATTTAGGGCAACTAGCTTTGCCCTGAAGAAGCAGACCCAGAACCTGTGAAAATCCTTCTTGCTCACACTCTACTGACCTGCAACTTAGACACACGGCCGTCCCTAGGTGCAGGCGAGGCTAAGAGATGTAGCCTATGGCTGGACAGCCAGCCCTGTGTTCCGCTAAAACTTAGGATGATCTCTTACTAAACAGAAGTCGACAATGAGCACTTAGAGCATCTATAGCCTCTGGCACAGTAAGTAAGTGATGAAGCAGAAATTCAAACTTAGGTTTGCTTGAATCTAATTACTGCCTCTTAGATACAAGAGCTAGAGAACTCTGGCTCTTCCATTTGTCTTCAGTGCAGAATAACAATAACGATAACAATAATAATAATGATGACGTTTTGTTTAGGCTCAAGCAATTGGAATTATGCATAAACTTCTCAGAAACATGGTGTGTGTGTGTGTGTGTGTGTGTGTGTGTGTGTGTGTTTTAACTTATCTTCCTATAGATACTAATATTCCCCACCTCCACCACCCCCCCAACCATTTTCTTGGAAATATCTCAAGCTTCTAGTAGCCTGGCCTTGTGATTCATGTGAACTAGTTAAACGGGTTACAAAAGAGAGGGAAATAATTCAGCCACTTGGAAAACAAACAAACAAATAAACAAAACACCAAACCTGTCATCTCCCTGCCAAATTTGTAAGATGTGATATTTTTAAGGTAGTAAAGTGCAGCCCACTATAGGTTTCATTAAGGTTGGCTAATGTGGGGAGAATTAAACAGGAAGACTGAGTGAAATGCCTTTCTCTCCCTCTCTGAGGTTGCTTTTCCCTCATTGCCCCTATAAACAGAGGTCCTAAAAACTACGTTAGGAAGTCTTTTTAATTCAGAGCCAAACAAACGCCACATCGATCTGAAACTACTGTTTCTCCGACATGAAAAGCTTTGTTTTTCCTTTCTTTCATTTTTATAAGTAAATGCAGTTCTTACCTGCAGTGATACAAAGGGCTAGTGCGTAGCTCAACACCCTCGGTCTCCTTAAGCTTCTTGCTATAAAACGTGCACTCTTTCCCCCACTCCCCCACCCCAAACCCACTGATCACTAACTAGAAGGTAGTTGTCTGGACCAGTTGCCACAAACCCTTTTCCCTTCTTTCAGTTTTTCTGAGTCCCTGACATTCTGTCTCCTTGATCTTTGATCCAAAATGCTTTTTTGAAAACTTGCTAATGATCTCCTAATTGCCAAAGCCAATGTTTATACCATCCTAGGGCTCTTTGTAGCCTTTGATACTACTGATGGCTCCCTTTCTATTTGAAGCTCTCATTTTTCCAGATATGAGTTTTAAAACCATTTTGCCCTTGACCCCTCTCCTCTTTCGCTCCAGCAGCCCAGTCCGTAAGGGCTTTTCTCTCCCACAGAGTCAAACAGCGCATCTGCCCGTATTCAGAAGCGCCTGCATCTCTGGCTTCACTCCTCCTGAGGTCCAGCCTTGTATTTCCCAAGCGTCTCCAGCTGAGCATTCTCTGTGGATGGCCCTACCGGAAGCAACAGTTGTGACCGTGAACACCTGACCATTTCCCCCAAAGCCAGCTCCTTCTCCCAACCTTCCTAGTTCTGTCCGTGGCACTGGCCATCTCCCTTGTCCCGGCTTGGAAGCTGGGTGAATTGATCTTGACTGATGCACCCATCACTGACTTTTCCTAGTCCCCGTATCAAAGCAGTCACGGAGGACTGTCAGCTCTGCCTTCACAATACTATCACTTCTCATCCTTTCCACTTTGTTGGCCATTGCGGTGGTTTAGGGTTTGCTATGTAATCCTTGGACCCCAGGAAGAATGAACTTGTTAGCTTGTCTCCTGTCTGTGGTTTCTTTCCCTCTCCTGCACTCTGCTTCTACCTGAATCCATTTTGCCCTCTGCTTCCCCACAAATTGTTTTTAAACCCCACTTTCATTCTACCAGTTCCTCACTCGAGAAATCCTCAATAGTTCCCTGATGATGAAACACCCTGATACTTTACTCTTCTTTTTATTTCAACAAATGGCAGACAGACATGCTTCTCTAACTCCTGGGCGAACATACCTTTTTCACCTCATCCCCAAATCCATGTACTTCTCTCCACGTACCCAGAGCCACGCCATAGTCCAGGCAACCCCACCCTCTTACCAGGACATTCCTCCCCACTGGCCTCTCTGCTTCCAATCTTGTCTTACTACAGTATATTCTCCACAGCCAGCACGGTCTTTTATTTATTTACTTTTTAAAGATTTATTCATTTATTTTAGTGAGAGAAAGATAGAGTATGCGCACCAGGGGAAGGGTGGAGGGAGAGAGAGAGAGAGTGAGAGAGAAGCAGACACCCTGCTGCGTGCGGAGCCCAGTGAAGCGCTCGATCTCAGGAACCCAAGATCATGACCTGAGCTGAAACCAAGAGTCAGACACTTAACCGACTGAGCCAGTCAGGCACCCCCAGATTTACTTTTTAGAAAGTAAATGGTTTATGTGATAGCTGGTCTCCATTGAGCCACGTCTCCCAGTATTTACACCCTCACTGAAGGTGAGCGCCGTCACTCCCTTCAGTCAGCAGAAGGCAGCGCATGTGACAAAGGCAGCCAACTCTGCGCTGAGGCTTCGAGAAGTCTTGGCAGCTTTTGCTTTAGTACCTGCAGAAGCCCTGAGCTCCCATACAAGTGATCTACTTATCTTGCTGGTGAGATCTCATGGGAGAGAGCCTGAAACCAAGTGGAGGGAGAAGAGAGACAAGGAGAGAGAGGGAGAGGCCCAGATGTGTCAGTGTCCAGCTGAGTCCAACAGTGTAGTCATCTCTGCCTAGGCGCTGGACACACAAGTGGGTCACCTTGACTGTCCCAGCCTCATCCAGCTCTGCAGCCTGAGCAGACATCTTGTGAGGTACAACTGGCCAGCTGAGTCCAGTCAGCTCCCAGAATCGTGAGACAGTCAAATGGTTATTGTTTTAAAGCACTCAATTTTGACGTGTTTGGTACCTAGTAACAGGTAACTAAAGCACAATTAAATCCAGCTCCTCCTTAGAGGTGCCTACAAGGTTCTCAAGGTTCTACAGGACCAGGCTCTTGCCTACCCTGTCCTCATGTTCTATTCCAGTCACTATGTTCTGCCATCCTGGCTTGTGTCTGTTCCTCAGCCACGCTGCCTTAGTGCGTCCCCTGGACAGACCCTCGCCCTGGAATGCTATCTACCTTCTCAGAAGCTGCTCTCTCTTCATTCTCCCTTCCCCACCCCAACTCTTTATCAAGACATTTATTTGCTTCAAGGTAAATATCACTCTCTGAAAAAAATCTCCTTTGTCTACTAGCTTATTGTCTATCTTTCGTCCCTGCTTCCTTAGAATATAAGCTTCAAGGGGGAGCGTCCCTTGTCTTCCTCATCAGATGGAGACTTACCATGAGGCTCATGAGGCTTATTCTCAGGGACCCTCACTTGCGTGTACCTCTTCAAAAACCCTATATTTAATTTTGTATTTGTAATTTGGCATTCTTTTTCTTAAAGACATTCTTTAAATTGTTTAAACTTTGGGCCCCACAAAACCCCGGACCCACCTTTGTTAATAGCTATATTCCTGGGGCCCAGAATGGTACCTAGCTCATCATAAACAATAAATGTCTGCTAATGAATGAATGATGCCTGGCATTTTGTAGGAATTCCTAATGTGTCTTCTCGTTTTAGGGAGGGAATTTCCATTCCTCTCGCACCTGTCCTGCACTTTGCTCCCACATGAATCTTCTTAAAATATCCCCTTCCTTCTGTCACTTCCCTTTTCCAGAAATCTTCAACTCCAACATGAGTGGAGGATAAAGTTCAAATCTCTAAGCCTGCCATTCACTCAGGCCTGTCACAAGCTCCTTCTTCAATCTTATCTCCTGCTTCTTGCCTTCATAAACACCATATCAGAGGTGAGAGAGGTATTTACAGCCCCATGACCATCCCTACCCCTTCCATTCTCCGAGTCTTCACATTGGATAGTCCCCTCATTTGGAGAGCAACTTTCCTTTAGTCTTGGCCACATGGAATCTCTTAACTCCAGGAGACCTAGTGTTCTCTCCTCCTGAACTCTGGCCAGGCATGTTATTTCACTACGTAGAACTTCCTTCTATTACTAATTATCTTCTCTTGTCTCTGGTCTTGTCTGTCCATCTGGATCATACAGCACTTTGCCCAGGGACTGTATACTCATTGGAACCATTCCCACTTTAGAGGCCCCAGAGGAGACTGAAGAGGTCCTAGGGAAGCCCATTAGGTTCTACACTTGGAGCCAAATGGGAAGAAAGTACAGAATTTCACAGCCTCCCTGGAACCAAATAAAATCACCAGAAATGTGAACAGAAAAGAAATAAAGCCATGAAACAATGGCAGTATAATACTTTAATGTAAGTTCTTAAATCATAAATGCTTCAAGGGCAGCTCTGTTACAGCACCTGGAAAGTACCTGGTTTGGGGGAATTTATGGCCACACTGCACCCCTAAAGATAAAACATTAGAGCTGTTGGTCATGTGGTGATCATGGTGGTGGCGATAATGATGGCCATGTGAAGAAAGCTCAAGTCTGTTAAGGCGAATGAGACATTGGCATTGTTTGATGGGGTCCTGCATGAGTAGAATTGACTCTCTTACTGCTTTCTGTGTTAGCAATGCCAAAGGACACAAAGTTTTTCCAAAGGAAAGTATAATTTGTGTTTCATTTTTCAAAATGGCTACATTTTCCCTAACGCATAATGGAAGAGTCTTCTTCTTCAAACAATATAGCTCTACAAAAGAAAAAACTTTTTAGGAAATGGGGAAGAGCTTTTGTTTCCTGCTGGCATCCGACTTCTTTGTCTTCTTTTGTGTGTGTTTCAGTGATAGGCGAAACGACAGTCCTTTAGTAGAAGTTAAAATTACAGCCCTAAAAAAAAAATCTACTCAAATACAGTATTTTATTTCAGTTTAGACTCATTTCCAATTGTGCTTAATCTTTTCCAGGCTCGTTATTGCTTTCTCTTACAGTTTCCACTGTGAAATGACATCTTTAGTCTCTTTTGCCCTCTATTGAATTGCCCTGGTAATAACAGTAACTAGCAAAATGCTAGTCCTCTAGCATCTAGGGGAAGACATAAATATTTGATCTCAGATCAGTGGTGCGTGTAATTGTTGCTATAGAGAAAATCTTTCGATTGCTGCCCAAATCTGGAGGCCTATTAAAATTTAATTCCTGGGTCTTCTCCATATATATAAAATCAGAACTTTTCATAGCATGTAAGTTAACCCTTGCCTGTTCCTGGGACAAACTATTGTCCATCTCCATGGGGATGGAGCAGTAGGAAATGCAACTCACTCACAGGAATAAGATTTGGATGTTAGAGAGTAATTCCTTCAATGAACACTGAAAAACTCTGGAAAGAAATATCGAGGGAAACTGTGGTTGTCTTCTCTAGATGCCATTAAACATAGGATAGACTTTCATTTGTCTGTATACTGTTCTGCTATTAATATTCCTAATTTCTAAAAAAATCTTAGAAAAGCAAAATAATTGGACAAACAAATATAAAAGCAATTGATGCATTAGCTTGCCCTTTTTTTTTTTAAGATTTTATTTATTTATTTGACAGAGAGAGAAAGATCACAAGTAGGCAGAGAGTCAGGCAGAAAGAAAGGGAAGCAGGCTTCCTGCTGAGCAGAGAGCCTGATGCAGGGCTCCATCCCAGGACCCCAAGATCATGACCTGAGCTGAAGGCAGAGGCTTAATCCACTGAGCCACCCAGGTGCCCATTAGCTTGCTTTTATAAACATGTCAAGAGCTGGGTCAATGCTAGGAAATTGAAATATTATGGTTTCAGAGTGTTTAAATGTTATTCATAAGTTACATTTACAGAATTCCACCTATACAAAGAAAACATAAAGCAAGTGTTCTTAGGGCAACAATGGCAGAAGTATAATATATGAAGCTTTTTCTCCTAATACTTACATCACAATTCTAAGTGGGATTTGGCTACTGGCTGACTCATCTCATTATATCCAGATGAATGAAGTACTAAAGAAGTAGATAATCCCAAAGCTTAATTTTATACATTAGTTTCAAAGTCTCTCAGCTGTACCCAAAGCTGTTATGGTAACACAATTAACTGTTCTATCTTCTACCTCTTTGTTTCCCTCCTTCCCTTCTGACAGGGTGTGACATAAATCCCAAAGTGATAAAAAGTTCACAGAGCATAAAGGTAGGTGAAACTAGAGGGCTAGCTATCCACATTTGTCCCCCACAAAAAGTCAAAATTGACCAAAAGGTAAATGTAAAAAGAAGTCTAATGAGATTTTAATTTGAGATTCTTTTTCTTTGCTTGACTTATTTCACTTAGCAAAATCCCCTCCAGTTCCATATGTGGAACATAAGGAATAGCACAGAGGACCATAGGAGAAGGGAGGGAAAACTGAATGGGAGGAAATCAGAGAAGGAGACACACCATGAGAGACTCTGGACTCTGGGAAACAAACTGAGGGTTTCAGAAGGGAAGGGAGTAGGGAGAAGGGGTAACTGGGTGATGGGTATTAAGGAGGGCACTTGTGGTGATGAGCACTGGGTATTATACAAAACCAATGAATTATTGAACACGACATTAAATTAATGGTGTACAATACGTTGGCTAACTGAGCATTAAAAAAAAAAAGAAATCTGAGATTCTCTTGTTGGCATGTGTCATGCAACTAATTTCTCTACTGGGATTTAAGATAGGAGAGGCCAAAAGTACTAGTTAAGAAATGAGGAGTCAGACATGGGGCGCCTGGGTGGCTCAGTTGGTTAAGCTTTGGCCTTCAGCTCAGGTCATGATCCCAGGGTCCTGGGGTCCCTGCTCAGTGGGGAGCATGCTTCTCCTTCTCTCTCTGCAGCTCCCCCAGCTCCTGCCATCTCTCTCAAACAAATAAATAAAATCTTAAAAAAAAAAAAAGAAAGAGGTGTCAAACAGTCCAGAGGTCCAGTACTGGTTATGCCATTTAACTGCTGCATGATTGCTTAATCTTAAGTGTTTTTTTTTAATCTTCTAGCCCTCAATTTCCTCATCTGTATAATGAAAAAGATAAAACTTCATAGAGTTGTTCTGAAGACGAAATGAGACAATATCTGTGAAATACTAGGAAGAGACTTGGCCGGAAGAGACTTTTGATTAATATTAGTCATTATTAGCATCATCACAATGACTGTAATTCTCAATATTATCTTTATTATTTTGAGCATGAATAATGAAGATAATAGTAATAGCCTTAACAGGGAAAATTTCCCTAGACATTTGCTGCCAAAGAAGGCTGAGAATGGAAGTCTGAATTCTGGGCATGTTCAGTGTTGTATTTGAGGCTGTGACCCAGGACAGGAGAAGGCTCACAGCACTCGTTGGCATCATGTCTGGTCCTAGGCTTCCTGCATGTTTTCTAAGCAGGATTCAGAGCTTTGCAGGTAATTCAGGTAATTGATCAGCCATGAATGCCGCAAGCTGTCAACTCAGCAATTCTTTCTTTGACACATGCAGACGTCTGATTTGGGCCAAGAATTAGAATGAGGGAATTATTATTTAACTTTTTAACATAGAAAACTGTTGCACAAACCTGGGCCCCAAAATGTCAGAGAGGATGAAATCTGTATTGTCAATACATATGCATAATTCTGAAGTAACAAGTAGCAATCGGTTTCAAGTATAGGAATTTACAAATTGGATAGAAGGTTCTTTTTCTTTTGTCTTTGTGTTGCTGGGGGTGGGTGGGTGAGTACTGACATGGAATTGCCTCTATCTTTTGGGGGTGTGGTGGGGAGAGGTGTTGAAATATATTTTCTAATAAAGAAGCACTCTTCTTTCGGATATTCTAAGTAGATGGTACATAAAGGTGAAGAAGGGGATCCCCATTTTGGAGGACTGTCTCTCAAAGAACAAAGAGACTGTCTACTAATATGTGTCTGGGGAGGTTTGGGAAGTTCAAGCAAGCTGACCATTATTGAGTCCCTGAGAGGTAGGGCTGGAAAAGTTTACCTGGAAAAGTTAACATTTTACGAGATATAATGTAATCTCTCTGCAGAAAGACTGAATTATAAAGAGAATGAAAAAGGCTGAAAATGAAAGAGGTTGAAAGAATTCAATTCTTTTTTTTCCCCCTCAAGCAAAAACCATGGAATCTGAAGAACTAGTATGAACTAGCATTAACTAGTGTATCACACACCTATGTTGCCTGAGGAGTGGGATGGAACACTAAGCTTTTAAGATTTGGATGACATTTTACTTGGCTGTATCCTTTCCTGGGTGTCTCTTTTTCTCTCTCTCTCTCTCTCTCTGTGTCCCTCTCTTTCTCTCTGTCCTTTAAATTTAGTTAATACCTACTGAATGGTTGTTATTTGCAAAATGCTGTGTTAGGCACCTTGGTCACAGTAGAGAGCAAAATGGCACACCATCCCTGGCCAGCTCAGATATTATGGTAACAGGAAAGAGTACATATTTTTCACTGCAACCTAATTAATTGGGATTCTGATTTATGCATCGACCAGAGATGATTCGGTTAATGTGAGTCTCCAAGAGGCTGATTATCCAGATACATGGACTGAATTGTGTTTTTACTCAGCTGAGAACCAAGCCATCCATGGTCCCTGGAGACCCACTGAAGACACTGTCACCGTGGGCATTGCCTCTGGGTGCTCAACGGCCATCTCTCTCTGAGAACTTGGGCCCATTCTTATTACTTGCCACATGAGGGTACAGTTCTTATACCAAGTCATAAATACAACCCTTGTTGAGAACTATAAACAGGAAATGCCGACTTTTGGTTTTGTTGTTAATGTCGGTGTCTGTTGACCTGCCCCTGGTATTCCTCATGGTATGCATGTGCAGTTCTGAAAAGGTAAGCCAGCAGGGAAGCGGTGCTAGAAATGGAGATGAATGTGAAGGGGATTTTTTAAATCACAGAAACTGACATTAAAAGGCTGTGGATATAATCCAACAGCTAAGGAAAGTGTAATTAAAACAATGATTTCATAACATCAATCATGCTCTCTTTATCCCAAATTTCAAGAATTCATCCTATAATATTTTTATTATTTTATATTCTGAAATTACCCAAAGCACAAATCTATATTCTGAAATTACCCAAAGCACAAATCTAACCAGGCGATTATAAATTTCCTGAAAAGTCATGAAGTACTTCACAAATTATTCATTTACTCAAGATTAAGTGTTACACTGGTTATTATATTCTCTAATAAATCCTATTATCAATTATTTGTACAAATGATTTACACATTTAACTACGTTTTTAGCTTGCTGCTTATTAAGTCTTAAACCTCAAAAGATGAGATTAAAAAATTGCCTGGGATAATATATTTTACGTGAATTAAATGATTCAAAACCAACCACAAAAGAAGCAAATCCCATTGCATCTACTTAGAATGGCTAAAAATGTTTCATTTATGTGGCTTAAAATTGTCCTCTATTTTTATTTTGAAACTTTTACCCAGTAATTTGGAACTATTTGTTTTCTTCATTGACTCTGACCTTACAGCTGGAATGGCCTAAGACTGCACAACCTATCTTGACACTCAAATGTGGAAAGCTCACATTGGACTTAGCTAACGCACGCAAAACATGTCCCCAAGGCTCCGTTTCTCTGCTTCCTTTTTTTTTTTTTTTTCTTTTTCTCCATGGCACACCTCTGGACGTGATCAATAGGTTGTCTCCTTTTGAAGGCCATGACTCTGGTTGAAAAAGGCTTCAACCAGGAATAGATATTTTCTTTGTGCCTAAGGAATACATGCTCATTAATAGAAAAAGAAAAAAAGGTTTATTTTAGAATTGTGATTCATTATGATGAGAATAGTAATAGTACTACTGTGAAAAATATTAGCTAGACCCATGAACTAATCAGCATGTATATATAAAATAGTTCTGCTAAAAAAAAAAAACAAAACTGTCCTTGTGAACTAACTAATCAGCATGGTTAAATTCCATATTTAAATTCCCTACCCATTTCCAAATCCCGCCCTGTTAGGGACCCACTAAACATAAAATAAAAAAAAAAAAAGCCAAAAAAAAAAAAAAAAAAAAAAAAAAAAATTTGCAAAGAACAGAGGCAAGTGCATTTTTCCAAATAGCTAAAATGTTAGCGCTCATCATGTGTCAGGCACTCTGTCAAATAGCTTTATGTGTTAACTCGTGCAATCTTCACAATAATTTTGGAAAAGAGATGCCATGACTGCTCCTATTTTAGAGATGGAGAAGGCGGGGTCTCAGAGAGAGGCAGCGCTGTGCCCGGCGGGGCCAGCCCCAGCAGCGCCACGGGAACCCAGCGGTCTGGCTCCGGGGCTAGGACTCTCCACCACTCGGTGATGTTCCCACTCGGAGACTGCACAGAATCACAACCCTAACTCAGAGGAGGAATCAGGGATTTAGTCAAGCTCTTTCTGAGATAGAAAACCACTTTTCCCAGGCTGGGTAAACCAGTGGACCGTGTGTGCCCCAAAGAATGGAAAGGCAGCTTTAGCTAACAGACCCCAAGGGTTCTGGTCAGCCTGAGATCACATCCTCGGGAGACAGATGCACCCTACCCACAAACCCTTCAACAGTCCTCACCCCACAACTTTCGGATTATTGTTTGGTTTTTCCCGTTGGTCTCCCAAAGGGAGAGAATACTGTCATTGCAGAGATAGTGTCCTGTGATCCCTCAGTGCTAATGTCTTCATACAAATGAACAGTCTGATATTCATCCGCATGCCCTGCCCTAACAGTCGACCAGGTCATACCCCACATTAGGTGTAGGAGGAAGCTAGGGAGCTGCATCAACAACACACTCCCGGCTGTACTCAAAGTCTCTTCCTTTCCCGACACTCTCCACCCTCTCCTGCACGTGGACCAAGCCACTGGGCCTTAGGATGGAGAGTCCCCAGGAGCCTCTGGCTTCCCTCACACAAACAGATCTTTGGTGGCCTACCCTTGTGTTCCCATGTCCCCCTGTACATCACACCTTCCAAGTGGGTCACGGTCTTAACCACATTCTAAAAACAACAGCTATACCAAAATTGTGGCGTGTGGCTCTACTTTGGAAACTGACGCTTGGAAGGTTTACAGGACAACTGTGGAGAGCCTAGTGCTGAGAACCAAACCCGTGGCTCCTGATTCCCGGTTCCCTGCTACCCCCTAGTGGTCCGCTGTTAATAGCCCTGCTTCCAAAGGCACGAGTTTGAAAAGGCTCTTTCCTTCTCTCAGGACAAGAAATAGAAGAACAGATCTACTAACTGATCACGGAAAAACTCAGGAGTTAAATCAGAAAGAAATCTTTTTAGACCAGTTTTCCAACTAGTTCTTCCAAATATTTTGAGGAATGATGACCTTATTAAAAATTCTTCTAATTTAACTAAAATGTCATGATTGTATTACGAATAAATTTAAAAGGCCCATTTGAGGATTATTTGGTACTTTCAAAGGTGAGAAAAATAAGTATAGCAGTTTCTGAAACACACTAAAACATGGTAGTATGTGCCACCAGCAAATTATTTTCAAGGGTCATCTTAGAATGTTAGAATGCTGCCTTTCTGGGCAATATTGTTTGTAAATTTTATTAACCTTCAAATATGTGAGAAGGACTCAAATATTAGCAGTCTAACATTGCCATGTGAAACGTTTCTCTTTAAGCTATTTCAACGAAAGAATGGAATTGGTTGGTATATGTTCTTTTCATGCTCTGACATGTGCCTAATAATATGTGTATATGCAAATATCACGGGACAGTATATCAAGTAGAATTGTTACTTTCAATCTGAAGCTTGAGAAGCCAATGTCCAAAATTTCATATGTATGTTGTATTCACATATATGTATATATACTCAAACATATATATATGCATATACATACTTATAGATTAATCACCATATTCTACAAAATATTACAAAGATATGCAAAGAGAAAGACATTCTACTCAAAAGCATACCCACATATTGTGATTCACGTTAAAAACTTAACTATAACCTTAGAAGTTATCTTTCCAAGTTCATGAGCCAAGAAAAACGGTTGGTGCCCAAGTGTTCCAGTTTACTCCAGGAGAGAGAAGGTTCTGGTCGCCTTGCAAAAATTTAAATTAAGTTTCACAAAGCACTTGCTGCAGCAGTGAATTTGAACCCAAGAGGAAAGGGCAATTCTGTAAATGCCAGCTCTTGGTTGCAGTCCACAATATGGTCCTTGGACCAACTGTTCTGCACAACAGATGCAACAGATGGTGTTGCTCCCCAGCGCTCCCCCATGGCATGTGTTCTGCCCTTTCACCAATGGGCCAAACAAGCCACCACTTACTCTGGTAAGTTGTGCATATTTTCTTGAAAGGCAGAGGGCTTTCATTTGGGCTTCCTTTCCAGTGACCTGGTGGCCCACAGTGGAGAGACCAGAAAGTTCTCAGGTTACACCGAGGTCTTGAGGCTATGAGAAAAAAGAACAGATGAAACCTCCATAGGGTGAATTTGGGATTTGTTGAGATGTGCTAATTTGGGGTGTTTTCTTTTCATAAATTCACTGAAAGATGATTTTTCTCTCTTTGGAAAATAATGGAATCTTATGGGAGAAGAGACAATCTGTTAAGTCACTGTGATGTCTGCTGAATGTCTGAACAACATCTGTGAATGGACTCCAGTTTAGTGTAATAAGAAAATCCAGTCACTGGTTGTATAGTCAAAATCATGTAGGGATGCCCCGGTGACTCAGTAGGTTAAGCGTCTGCCTTCAGCTCAGGTCATGATCCCAGGGTCCTCTGATCTAGCCCCGCATCAGGATCCCTGTTCAGTGGTGAGCCTGCTTCTCCCTCTCCCTCTTCCTCTGCCATTCCTCCTGCTTATGCATGCATGTCCTCTCTCTCTCTCAAAAAAAAAAAAAAAAAAAAAAAAAAAAATCTTTTAAAAAAATCTAGGAAAAGAAAAAAATGAGTGGAAACTTAGAAACAGGATCCATTTTTAAAAGTGAGACTTCAGAAGCACAGATTTTAAGTCTAAATGGTGACTTAGATTATTTCAAATACATTTTAATAATGTCAGAGAGGCAGGTAATCTCCATCACTTGTAAATTAGAGCAAGAAGGCTTCAAGATATAAACTACACAAACAAAGAAAATCCTTCTTACCATAAGCAGTAACTATACTTCAGCGGTTTACTAAAGGAACAGGCAGTGCAGGGACATAGCATAAAATTTTAACATAGTTAAAACCCCTGGTGAATTCACGGGAATAATCCTTTATACACCTTGCCTGGTGGATGTCAAATAGCTTTTCCCTAAGTGCTTTCAGCTGTAAGAAAATCACCATCTCAAAGGGCAAGTCATTCTGTTTCCAAATAACTTAAATCATTAGACAGTTCTTTCTCATTTTAAGGTGAAATCTGTCCCCTGTAACTTCCATCCCTTGGTCCACTCTCTAGAGCTATAAAAATAAGATTTGTTCCCCCTCCATATAATAGCTCACTAGATATTCAGAGTTCACGATTATGTTCTGCCTCAGCCTCTCCCCTTTGCTGGATAAATATCCCATTTCCTCCGAGCACTCCTGACACCATCAATTGTCTTTCCTTCCTCATTCATCTTCCCCGATTGTGCTCAGGTTTGATCTTTTGAAATCTCTAACACATCCCTGAAACTTGAGATTCTCTTTTCCACTTTAAGTTCTGAGCATTCCTCTTCTTAAAAACAGACGATCAAGCAAGAAACAGTACATGCATTCCATTACCTTCCAGTTCTTACTTGGTTTCTCTTTTCTCCTTCAAAGTTGAAGTTCTTAAAAAAGAGTTCTCCACCCACTTTTCCACTCCCTCCCTTTCAAAGCCGCTGCAGTGTGGCTCCTGACTTCAGACTCGCTGAGATCATTTCTAGTGATAACACTGCTGACCCTGAAGGACAGCTGACACAAGACTGGGGGCCAGACAGACATGGTTTCTTGGATCCACCCTTTGTGAGTTGTGTGACCTTGGCCAAGTACATAACCTCTCTCAGTCGTATTTTCCTCACTGATTAAATAGATCGTTGTGAGGAGCTAATAAGATGATATAAGAAAGGTGTTTACGTGGGCTGGGCCATAGCTGGTGGTCGACGTCTGTGGGAGTCATTGTTATTACTATTACTGCTCTCACTAGTGGCTGTCAACCTTCAGTAGACATCAGAATCACCTGATGGGTGAACAGAATCACCTGATGGGTAAAACAGACTGCCACTGCCCCACCTCTGCCTCCTGCCCCGCCCCCCCCATTCAGTGGGTCTGGGGTACAGACAAGAATGTGCATTTCTGACAGGTTCCTGGCGATGCTGATGTTGCCACTTCAAGAACCGTCTTTGAGACCCACTCTGGCCTCAATCTTTGCCCTTCCAAGTGTACCGGGAGTATTGACACCAACATCATCTGGGAACATTTTAGAACTTCCACACCGACCTCCTGAATCTTATTGGGCATGTTAGTGAGACTAAGAATGATTCTCATGCACACCAAGTTGGAGAAGACAGGAGACATTTCCTGGTCCTTGTATCCGTTCAGTAATATCTAATGCTTTATTTCTCCCTTCTTTTTAGCTTTCCAGATATAATTTCTTCCTGGTTTTCCTCATATCGCTTTGATTCTTCCTTCTTAATCTGATTTTCCTTCCTCCATGGCTAACATCCTCCCTTGGGTTCTGTTTTCCTCCTGTTTTCACTTCGCATGCTTGCATCCGTTCAGATTAGATTCCATGGCAAGTAATAGTTAACCTCCCTCCCCAAACAATGGTGTAGACCAGATAAAAGACTGTTTCTTTCTCCTGTCAAAGTCCAGATGAGGGCAACTCGGTGCTGGTGTGATGAAGATTCTGTTCCACACAGCTTTTAACCATCCATCTTCCTTTCGTTCTGCTTCTTCATCCTTCACGGCTTTCACTCCCAGTGTCACTCATGGTTTAAATACCACCAGCAGGTCTACATTCCAGCCACCAGGAAGGAAGAAGGGATACAGAAAAAGAAAAACGCTGCCAGCTGTTTCTAAGGAAGGCTGCTGGAAGCGGCCACAAGATACATCTGATCACAGTTCATTGGCCAGAGCTCCGAGATCTGGTCACACATAACCACCCTGAAGGGTGGGAAATGCAGTTGGCTCAGCTAAAAAGTGGAGATAGTCATACTATAGAATCATAGTCTGCCGCATGGGCCACAATTCATCCATATATTAACCATCTTACTACACACAGAATCCACTCAATGCCCCCGCACCCCCAAGGGAGGTACATGGTTTGCGAGGGCTGTTATAACAAACTTCTGCAAGCTGGGAGGCTTCAACCACCAGCATTTATTGTCTTGCAGTCCAGGAGGCTGGAAGGCCAATGGCAAGGTATCGGTAGGGTTAGGGAAGGGGCTGTTCCAGGCCTCTCTCCTTGGTTTGTAGATGACCATCTCCATATTCACACGGTGGCCTCCTCGTGGGCATATCTATGTCCAAATCCCCCCCCCCTTTTGTGAGTACACATCAGTTATATTGGATTAGGGACCACTCTACTCTAGTAGGACCTCATCTTCATGAATTACCTCTTCAATTGCCCTCTTTCCACGCCCTGAGGTATTAGGGGCTAGGACTTCAACATATGAAATTTGGAGTGGGACACAATTCAACCCATAACAGGAAGTAATCCTTATTATCTGTCAGGTTATTGAAACCAATTCCAAGTCTAGGAATCTTGGCTCAAGTGGCCAAACCTCGTGACAGACATGCTGGACGAAGAGGGGAGAACATGTTACTGCCATGACTGCCTACCTCTGCCAGATGGCCAATGATTATGTTCCAGGTGGTTTCTCTCAGAAGGGGCTGTGGTGGGGTCCATCTATACTATGGATGTGATTGCTATGTCTACATGTCTGTCACCTGCCCAGCAGCCCCTTACTGGAGCACAAACATATTTATGACACTTTCTACTCTGCTTGGTACATCTCTTTAGACATTCAGCTGGCTCAATCAGACTCTGTTCAGGTATCACCTTCACAGGGAAGCCTTTCCAGACCATCCTGTCTAGAATATCCCTTTCCCCTTTCCACCATCTTCTAGACTCTTGCCATAATTTGTTTTCTTTCATAACATTTATGACTACCTGAAATTGTATTAAACATGCCTGTGTTTCTTCTCGGTCTTCCTCACTAGAATGTAAACTCTATGAGGTCAGGGATTTTGGACATTTTATTCACCCCTACAGCTCCAGCACCTAAAGCACAGTGCCCAATAAACTGTTGAAGGAAAGAATATATCCTCCAAGACTTTGCTTATCTTACATACATCTTGTAATATATAGATTAAAAATATATTGAGAGTAGGAGAGTCTTAAATTTTGCTCCTGGGCTAATATTAATAGGAATTCATAATTCTGTGACCTAGAAGTTAAGATAGCTATAGACATCCTTGCCATTTTGAGACTTTACCTGGTTTGAGGATTTCACTCAATTTTATCACTTTCTCTGATAAACATGCACCAAACTGTATGTTCTCATTAGAGCAATATTTTCAACCTATGGGTCATGACTCATTAGGAGTCATAAAATTGCCTTAATGAATCACAACTATTATTATTGAAAAAAAAATGAACTAGATGTCAGAACTTGTCCCATGTTTTAAAAATAAATATTGTTTTTGTGAAATCTCTGTTTTGGTTTTATATATCTATGTACATTTATATATCTATGTACTGTGTTACAAAGTAAAATGTGTTTGTTATTTTGGGTCATGGTCAAAAACAGTCATTGCTTTTGTCCTCAGGGAATTGAAACACAAGGAGCTTATCTTAATGCGATTTTTTAGCTGTTGAAGCTTAACTCATTTCTTCAATTCACTTCTTTGAGGAGAGAACATCAATTTGGTTAACACATTATTTTTCAAAACAAACTTTGCCCTTGAAAAGCTCATATTGTTGCAGGAAAAGTAGAATTACCATATAGGATGGGAGATTTAACAAGAAGCACAATCTTATAGGAGTTTGGGACAGGGAGCAATTAATTTTGCAGGACAGTCCTAAGAAATGTGTTTACAGTTAGATTTGAGAGATGCACATATCATGAGAAAAACTGAAAACAGGTCTTGCCTCTTTCACACTTTTGATAAGGTCCAGCCTGGGTGGAGCAACAATCTTGGACTCTTAACTATTAGAGCCATTTTGCTCAGGGCTTGAGAGCATTTCGATTAATTTTAATATCATACATATATATTTTTAATATCATACACACACACACACACATACATACATACATACACATATATATTCTTTCTTCACAGTTCTTTCTATGAAATTCTCCAAGGAACAATGAGATAACATGTATTTGTTCTGGCACCCTTAGGAGTATAATAACAATATTAATATAGATTTTAGGCACTGTGGTTGAACCCATTTTTTTCAATTTAGAATTGTTTTCCTTTACAGAGAAGTAGATCGACTCTGTGTCTTCCCATTTGATATCTATTGCTTTCAGCACTCCAGATTAGGGCCCCCATGTTACTGCCTATTTGAGGATTTTCCTAACATCATGGAATTCTATTCCTTTTAAAAAGATGATGTGTTACCTATTTGACAAAGTATCAGTGGGCATTTACGCATTTGTAAGACTTGGCTTTAGAAAAATCACACATGTGAGAGATGCTTTTTCAGACCAAGAATCTTGATTTGGGGGGTCTCTAAAATATGGTTATAGAGTCAACAGTATTATTTATCACTTACTGAATTGTTACTAGAGATCAGTGGATATTAATCAGAACTCTGGGTTGCACGTGAAAGAAAGCAGGACTCTGACTGGTTTTAGAGGTGACTTGACGGCTGCTAGGTTGGTCTTTTTCTCTTCTCTCTATTCCTTTCTGCTTTTATTCTCTCACACTGGCTTTTGCTACCCAGCAAGAAACAGATGCCAGCAGCTTTTCCCCTCATTCCTTCCCAACTGCACCACTGAGGAATCCAAATTCTCTGCCTCTCTCTTGTCCCAAGTTAATAAACAACAAACCAACCAACAAAATGAGCCCAAGGAAGAGTTTAAGTTACCTCAACAGAAGTCTGGTACAGGTGTCCCCCACTCTCTGAAAGTAGAGAGTTCCTATGAAAACCTAGAATGGTGTAAATTGAAGAAGCAATCAACATCAATTTATGTGGAAAATTTTTTTGAGCGTTCCAAGACCCCATCCAAATTACCTCTCTTGTGCTTTTCTGATACCTTAGCATGTCTTGCTAACAGATGCACCAAAAAAAAAAAAAAAAAAAAAAAATCAAGATACAGCACAGAGACTCACAGACATAGTTCAAAGCTCTGGTAGCTTGATGTGGAGATGCTGAGTGTAGTTCCCAGGGAAAGAGCTTGGGGGCGCCACTGTGGGGGCTACCTCCATGAACGACCACTGAAAATGAAGTATGAGTGCTATTTTCACTCTTCTTTTTTCTTAAAACCAAAAATCCTCTTCAAGTTTCTTTTGATTAGTGAAATCAGGTACTAATGTAGGTCTTTTCCTAAAAGCAAAGTGGCATAAGGAGAACTTTAGAAAAGCCAAGGATACCTGTTCCCTATCCCAGGCCAATAAACTGTGTCGGGGATGTGGGATACTCTTATTAATCCAGTTTCTGTTGGATAGACATCCCTGGGTCAGTCAGTGGTGGTGACTCGCTGGGATGTGTAAGAAGATGGCAATTTTCCTTTAATCCTCTGGCTAAGTAGAAGCAGTAACCCAACACGGGAACAGAGCTTATTTGGGGGTGGATCAGACCATAAACATTCACTACATGGGTGTAATGTTAAGTACCTTACACGTATCACTTAAGAGAATCCAGCCACAGCATGCAAACAACCCTTAAGATTCAGCTCAGCTTATCATCAAATTGTTTTGTCCCCAGGTAGAGAAACACAGGTGCTTTGGAGCCCATCTCTGTGGGTCATTCTTGAAGAGAAGCCTGATAAAATCTAGCCCTCTTGGTCTTGCTTGCTAATGGTTTATAGAGATGGAAGAACAGATTTTTCGATACTATAGAAGGGCCTATCAAAAAACACAGCAAGAAGGTTTACCTTGAGGTTTTCTGTGTAAAAATGCTGATTTGACCTATTTTTCCCATATGGGCTGACCCTCATTCTCTGCTGCTCCTAACAGCTGCTCTGAAGGTTACAGAGTCTGTTGCTTACACAGCTGCTTTGGCAGAGAGTGGCCCAGGCAAAGTTCCAGCCTTCAGACTGTGGGTTAACCCCTTCACAGCTATTTGTGAAGCCTGAGGAGGGATATGATTTCATAGACAGGAGCTTATGTTCCAATTCAGTTTCAAACACTGGGGTTGCTGACACAGAAAGTCTTTTTTCCTCCCTTCTCTTCTCTTCCTCCTTCCCTCCCTCCTCTCTTCCTCTCTTCTTTCCCTCTACCTCCCTCCCTCGCTCTCTTTTTCTTTTCTTGCCAATTACAATTTCTTGCATATATGGGCTAACAGGTTTGTTTTTTTCCCCCACTGTTACCTGGTTTGCCCCTTCCTCCATTACACTTCTGGACTCAAGATATTTTCATTTCACCCTTCTCCCTTGGCAACAGTTTAATTTAAAATTTCCTTAACATTAAACAAGAAGTTCTAATTTCTTTTACAATTTTTGTTTACAAATGGAGTATCGTCATTGAATTTGCCAAAAGACATTGCTAGCCATAAAACAAGAAAAGACAGATTGTTAGCTATCATTTTGGATCTGTGACATACCTAGATGTATCATAGTGACAAGAATATGAGAACTAGACCGGATCCTAGAAAGACAAGAAAATTATCTGCTCAGTTGAATCAACCCACACTTGAAGGGCTCTAACATATATTAGTTTTATTGACATCATTTGATATAAGATAAACAGTATATAAATACTATTTCAATCGGCTCCAAACAAGGAAGTATGAGTGATCAAACTGTTTATTCAAGCTAGTCATGATGGTACAGAGGTAAATAAGACCGACGTCATCCTTGATATGACAGAGCTCACTATTTAGTGTAAGAGACATTAACGATTTCCCCAAGCCAATAAATCACAATTCTTTTGAGTGCAATGAAGGAAATGCACAGAGTGAGGAGGAAATATGTAACAGGGGGATGATTCCCAGCCTGGTATTTGGTGAGGAGGAGGTTTAAAGCTGTTTTTCCATGGCAGGAACATGGACAGATAGAGTGAATGTGAGTGGAATTTGGCTTAACCGAGAGGACAGAGAAATAGCACCCAGACTCCATGTAGAGACTCCGTGCTGGGCAAGGCCTTTGGCACATCTGAAGGACTGAGAGGGAGGTCGGAGTATAGTGTGGGGAGGAAGAAGAGGGAGCATGCTACAGGCTGAGGCTGAAGAAACCCATAATGGTGCTTTTAGGTTGTCTGAAGTCTTTCTTTCTTTCTTTCTTATTTTATTTTAAAAGATTTTATTTATTTATTTGACACATAGAGAGAGATCACAAGTAGGCAGAAAGGCAGGTAGGGAGAGAGAGGGGGAAGCAGGCTCCCCGCTGAGCAGAGAGCCCGATGCAGGTCTTGATCTCAGGACCTTCTAAGTGGATTTTATGTGAAGCTGTAGCAGTTAGTGATTGCTGCGGGACAAACGACCATGGCCCCTGAGGGGCATAAGAGAGTAGGCATTTGTTTTTTGCTTACACAAGTCGACTGGGTCAGCTTGCCTGTAAGAGGCCACATATCTGAGGGTCAATGAAAGAGGCTCCACTCCACACGTATCACTCTGTGGCGTTGGCCCAACGGCCAGTAGCTGCCAAAGGAAGCTCTTTCTCATGGTCACA
Organism: Lontra canadensis; assembly: GCF_010015895.1. Classification (NCBI taxonomy): domain Eukaryota; kingdom Metazoa; phylum Chordata; class Mammalia; order Carnivora; family Mustelidae; genus Lontra; species Lontra canadensis. The sequence continues at coordinate 8,802,299 of NW_022631053.1, forward strand.
GCAAAAGCTCAAAAAAACAAGACTGACAGCAAATGACAGGCATGGCTTCTGCTTGCGTCACATGGACTAAAATCCACTGGCCTGAGGAAGTCGCATGGCCATGCACAACATCACTGGGGCACAGAAGGAGGCAGGTGGGAGAGTGTTTTTTTCTATAATAACCTAATCTACCACAGAAGACACAGAGGGATTATAACCCAGGAAGATAGGTTTGATTTTAAAATGGGCGTATTTGGGGATGTGGAGAATGGATTAGAGGATTCGGGAATAACTGTAGAAAAACAAGGCAATTGTTGTGCTATAATGAAGAGACAGATGATGGTGGCTGGAACGAGGTGGTGCTCCTGGGTTGCCCTGGAAGGATTCACATGTATATGATGTAGATGCAAATAACAAGACATGTTGAGCTTAAAGGAAATGCTACCTTAGTCTTTGCCGTGAGCTCTTGTGTGGATGGACAAACTACTCATTGGGACAGAGAGAAAAAGAGAAATTTTACAGCAGGAGATGATGAGTCTAGTTTTGTATCTGCTCATATTTGGTAAATCAGTGAGATATGCAAGTGGAACTCATCTGCATCATCACTGTGAATCATATCTCACACAGCCAGGGCTCATTTTCATAATTTCTCCATAATAGCATCTGTTGTTAGACTTACCTTGGATAGTAACTAGAAGAGATTGCAAGTAGATGTTTCAAGAAAGAAAAATAACTTTAAGAAATAACCAGTACATTGGTGGCGTTTGGAGATCATTTAGGTAAATCCCCTCATTTGACAAATAAATCGAAAGGACCCGGAAAGCGTTTTATTCCTTCCTACATAGAGGGGTATTTTAAAAAGCATAGCCTACATGGATCAGTCATGGAACAAAACATTTGACTGAACATTTATGGTATGTTCCAGACTTTATTAATTGATTTGTGGTATGAATAATAATAATAATGATAGTAGCAATGTAAAATATTTAAGTACCAGGTGCCAGGGAGTTACAAAGTGTTTCTTATGCATTAGAGTGCTTATTTCTTATAAAAGATTGAGTTTATTAAGAAATAGAATTCCAATGGTTAGTAAATTGTCCAACATCAATGTTCTTAACTATTATGCTCTATTATTTTTGTTCCTGATTTAGAGCAACCAAGAATATGATGGGAGGGGGCAAGTATTACACACATGCTTAGAAAACTGTACAAGAAGGCATTTTAAATACTAGTTTGGGGATAACAGACTAGAAGCTGCTGCAACATTTTTGTAGATTGGAGACTTCAAATCAGAGGGACAATGTTGTAGACTTTATGTGAAGTTTGTTCATCTTTGGGTTAAGACGATCATCTTTTTTTGTTGGACATCTGCTAGGCATTGAATAGGAAAGAATTTTTTGTCCTTTGTGTGTAACTTGCTTGTTTGGGAGACACAAACCTTGTGAACTTTCTCAGAGGCTCTTGACAACTTCCTTCTTGTTCTTGTTCAGCTCTCCACCTGCATGGGGTCGTCTCCCCTTTTGGACTTATGAAACCCCTCACTGTAGAGTGAGGACTCTGCCATCGTGACCAGGTGCTCCAGAGAATGGAGTGTGGGGGAATTCGATGTTCTTGAAATAAGCCTGGAAAACAGGAGGCACATCAATTCTTCCTGTTTTCTCTGTCTCGTGGGCTTCTCTAAAGCGTGGTTTCTCCACATTACTCTTCCAGAACGTTTGCATGTACTGAGTGAATCAATTCAAGGAGCCTCCCTTAGGGTTGTCATCTTGATCCTGAGATAAGCAAACTGCTCTGAAAACAATGCTTTGCACTTTTTCCCATCACCTTGATTGCTCCAGCCTTCCTCTTCTCAGGTAAAATGTTGGCATCTTAATCCTTGCTTTAGGCTCTTTTCTAAGAGCCAATGGTGAAGAAAACATTTAAAGTTTCAACACTTTGAAAGTGGCATCAAGATTTCATTTTACGTGATAATTTCTAATTTCTTTGAGGCAAGAAGTTGAGTTACATTTTCTCATCAAAGTTGGTGGGTAGGATTAAGTCACTTACCTAGTGACTGAACCCTGACAAGTGCCAAAGTAGTGTGTTATGGTGAAGCTTCAGTAGTCTATATTCATTCCTCACCAAGCTTTTTTGGTATAAGTCACATGCTATAGTTCTTCTCAAAAAGTATCAGAATATCAGTGAGACTTAGGATAATGGCAAACATATAGATAAGTTGGGGGCCTCCCAGAACTCCCACCTCTGTAGGCTTGCCAAGGTCATTTCAATAATCTTGGAATAATTCAATTCTGTATTTTATATGATAGAAATTTGTGGATCCCACTTAGAGCACTATGGCTGGGTTTAAGTGTATTTCATTTTATTGTTATGTATTGAAATAAATGGACATATTATGCTGCAGATGCAAAAATGTACGTGAAATTTAGAAGATAAAATACAAGACTCCAAGGAAATAATATGTTTGCCAATGTCTGCTTTGAGAAAACATGCTCCACTCCTCTTGGAATTCTCAGTTGCTAGGAGTAATTAGTTTGGAAAATTTGAGAACCGCTGTGTGGGTGTGTGTATAATTTCCCCCCCATTAAACATATCTGTACATCTATAAAGCGAATAAAAAAATGTTACTTAAAAAACGGCTCCATGTCTGTGTTCTAGGGAGATGTTGCAGAATTGCTTTTCAAAGGAAGATTCCTTTTTAGTGTGGAAGAAGACATTGTAACAGGCCTTTTGGTTTTCCAAGTTAAGTAAATCCCACAGCTAGTCTGGAAGGGAAATGTTGAAACACAGAGGAGTGTAAACAGCTGTCATCATTCTGCACAGGTTGACAACCCTTGCAGATTATTATGGGACAGCCTGTTTTAGCCCCTCTGGCTGGGGTTAAGGGAAAAGGAATGTTTGGGCTCTACTCACAGGGAGGGAGGTTGAGCAAGAACCAGACTCTCATTTGAACTGACACTGGTTCTGAAAACAGAGCAGCAGGCTGAGGGCTCTAGAGGAAACTACCGACCAACCCAGGACCTCCACTTAAAGGATGTGATAACAGTGAGAGCTGATAGGTTTGGTTGTGTTTTTCTTCTCTGAAATTCTCCCCTGTTCTTAAGCCCTCAATTGTGCTTCGGGGCTGAAGGGAGGTCTGTGATTGGGGGCAAGGTACACCTGCAGACTGTTGGGGCGGCATATAAAAGTGATGATGAGTTCCCCAGAAATGATTAGGGAGCAGCAGATTGGAACGAGAGAGCAAACCGTACCAGAGGAATGAGAACATTGTCTGGGTATTCTTGGAATCGTGCAGAGCTTTGCATTTCCTGAGGCAGAGGGGTTTGAATTTGTTTTTTGGGGTATTAAGTGCATTGAGTCATTACAGAGGAGAGAAGAATCTTGAGGTATAAGTACATGTCTATGGTATTGCAAATCAAGGTATGGTGTGTTTATGATTGGAAGGGTACATGGGATTAAAAAAACATGGATGAAGGAACAAAGTCTCTGATAAGAGACAATGATGCTGCCCTCTCAGGGGAAAGCCTGGGCTCACAGGAGGGATATGGGATTTTGACAAAGATGCTTTATAAATAGAACACTACAGAGCAGGCAAAAGGGGACTAATAAGTGTAGAGCAACAGGAAGATTAGGAGAATCAAGGCATCCTTTAACTAATTTAGCTACAAGGACTTTTCTCTATCCCATGAAGAATCTTTTAAAAATACAAATCTGATCACATCCCCCATGCACTTGAAACACATCAATGGTTTCCCATTGCCTGTAGGATAAAGTATCAAATCCTTACTTGCTTGGTAAGATTGTCTAAGCTGGTGCTTATATCAAGAATTTCAGTCCCATCTCTTGTCATCACTCTGCTCTATCCTCTCCATGCCAGCCATTCTGGGTATGTTTGTCTGTATGATTGCATAAATAAAACTTCAGTTCCTTTACCCCTGGGCTTCTGAGCCAAGTTTTCCTTCCACGTGTGTCCCTCTTGCCTCTCCTCTTCAACTCTTCGTTCAAGTAGCAGAGGAAATGCCATTTCTTTAGGCTGACCCCCTTCAGCTTCCCAGACCTGCTGAGGTCCCCCGGTGAACGCCCTTGTAGACTCTGTGCTTCCCTCCTTCATACTACTCTTCCAGAAAATACTTCCTGAGCCTGGCATCGTTACCCTCTTGAGAAACACAGCAGTGAAGGCAACAGACACGATTCTCTGTCCTCCTCACAGTGACATGTTTCCTCCTTGCATTCTCTGTTCGACACAGCTCCACGGGGGCAGAGAACATGTCTGTCTTGTTCACCTTTTAAATCCCCGCACACATAGTATCGAGCCTGGAACACTCTGGTGCTTAATGAATATGTGTCAAAGGTATGAATGTTAGAGAAGTAGGAGATTCACCGGGGCTAGGCAAACTGGAACTGGGAGGTCTTAAAATACTTCGGTGGCTAGTTTTAGCCTAGATCAACGGCACACAGGGATTTATTAAACCTGGAAAATTACAAAACTTTCTAGGAATTATGATTGATATGAAAAGATGGCTTGACCTATTAGGTGGCTACATTTCAATCTTTCGAGGGCAGATAATTGATTTGAAATGTTTTAAGGGAGCAGGGTGGAGAGGGAGCAAAAGTGTCCCAGACTCCGGCGGCTTTTCAGAAGCTGTAGGGCCTTCTTAAGTGCTTATGGTGGGAAGTATTTTACAACCAACCTCGTGTTCATTTGGGAGCAAGCTACTGCTGCAGAATGTTTAGAATTTTTCTTTCTTTCATCTCTGTTGGCATGAGAGAACAGAACTAAGTGGGAAGGCTAATTTTGCTTTAAAAAAATGTATCCTTCTGCAAATTAGTTTTTAGCTACAAATAAATACTGGTTCTGAATGAGAAGTTTGAAAGAGTAAATAAACTTAATTCTAGACAGTAAATTCCTTGAGGATAAGGTCTGTGCCATAGTCAGCTTTGAGCCCTCGGTACTGAGCACCGATCCTGACAATAATAAATTACCTAGAACTATTGTTTTTTCTTTTCATGAATGAAGAAACGCAGTCTCTTGAGTGGGAAAAATCAGTCAAATTGCTTGTTTTTGTTAGCATAGAGACCAGTCATTTTAATTGGCTAAAGTTTTCGTATTCATAATTCATGGATTATTATGATGTAGATAAGGTCCAGGAAAAATTGTCAACCAAATCAAAATAAGATGTTTTAATTAGATCGCATTAGAATATTTATTTATAGCCTACCTAGTTCTATAAGAAAATCAAATACGATAAAAGAAAACATATAAAACAAAAACCATAGAAAAGAAACTAGAAAAAACATTACATTAAGAAAATGTCTTTGAGAAAAGTCATAGCAATCTAGCATGACACTTAGCTTTAAGTTTCCTGTCAGCCAATGCCAAGAGGAAAACACGAAGGGGTACCTACTTCTCATTGTCCAGGAGAAGGAAGCATCCAGGTTCATCCAGAGAGAGAACACCCTCCTCCTCCTGACATCTGAGGTAATTTATCCGATAGCTTTGTAAAGAAGACACTGAGAAAAATGAGAACAAGAAACTTAACGTCAATTTTACAAATAGAGATGAAAAGACAAATACACGTGAAACATTTTTTTTCCAGCTGTGGGTGAAAGATGAGGACAGAACGTTAAGACGCAATTCCATGAAAACTATTCCTGAAGGTAGGATGAGGGGTTCCGTGTTTCTCTGGAGGGATGTGGTATAAAGCTTGGGGAGTGTTAAGAACAGAGTATTTTGTATCCCCCTTGGTTCTGAAGGTCTCAGAGTCCAGGGCCAATCAACTGAGAGCCACAGAAACCAAGGCTGAGGCGGGTGAAGGCTGTCACTGTGGGGGCAGTGAGGAGGACAAGGCCACACGAAAGTGCTCTGAGCCTTCACCCCTACTCTTGCCTCTACTGCAACCAGCGATGTTCCTCAATTCCAGGTTTTAAATTTTGGAGCTCCTTTCCCACTTTTGCTTTCCTTTGAGAGGAAACTTCTGCTGGGAGATAGGCACACTTGTAGCATTGCATACTTCTATGAAGAAGCCTTCACTGACCAGGCTGTTTAGAAAGCACCTACCTGCCCCGAGCCGACAGCTTTAACCCTTTGCGCTGCTTTGTGTTTCTCAATAGCTCTTACCAATATCTATGTTACTATATAACTTATTTCCTTATTTTGTGTATCAGTCAGGATTATAACAAGACACATTATCCTTGAACTGGGTGATTGGAACACAGTATAATCAAAGAAATAGTGACAAAGATGCGGGCCAGGTTCAGGGAAACCAGTGAGGGCTCATGTAAGGCTGTGGGGCTGACAACAGTGGCAGTAGGGATGGGGGGCCATGGACACCTCCAGGCCTGTAAGGGAAAAGTGAAAGAGCAATTATTAGAGGTGAGAGAAAAATCTAGAAAGGATAACAACTTGGAAGACACCATTGGAAGAAGGATATGGCCCTTCCATGATGAACAAAGTCCACAACTTCTTTCTCCTCTTGAGCTCCCAGTCCCTCCAACTGGCCAAATCCCACTGGAGAGGAGAGGGCAAGTGAGCTTGTTGATGCAGTCTGTGGAGAAGGCTGGAAGGTATGTCAGGAAGAGCATAGAGCATACAGAGGATCACCACTATATTTTATCTCCTGTCTTTCTCCTCAGCTGGAACCCAAGTTCCAAGAGGACTGGGATTTTTGCCTGCGTAGATTTTTGTCTGTGCGTAGAACAGTGCTTGGCTCATGGTTGGTGCTCAATAAATATTTCTTTCTTTCTTTTTTTTTAAGATTTTATTTATTTATTTGATAGACAGAGATCACAAGTAGGCAGAGAAATAGGCAGAGAGAAAGGAAGGGAAGCAGGCTCCTCGCTGAGCAGAGAGCCCAATGCTGGGTTTGATCCCAGGACCCTGGGTCATGACCTAAGCGAAAGGCAGAGGCTTTAACCCACTGAGCCACCCAGGCACCGCTCAATAAATATTTCTTAGATGAAGAAATACCAGTTGTTTTAACATAAGTTTAAAGGCTCGACTACAACGGAATAACAGTTATAATAATAGTTATAGGCTATTTATAAAATGTTACCATGAGAGATACTTTTACATTGGTTCTCTTTGTCTCCCTGATTTATAGGAGTATAAATGCTTGATACTTGATTAAAATTATTTGAATTATATATATTTAGGTTCCTGGACCCAATTTCCATGTGTATGTGCATATGTATGCTGGGGAGGTTTTCCTACATAATACCAAGCAATTTTCAAACACTAGTGGGGTATCCTACAGGTCAACTCAAAAGGGTTCAGTCCTTTAAGACTGCACCCTCACTCCCCCGTGCCAATTTTAAGTCTAGGTTGTCATCTGTGCTTCTGACCATCTAGTTAGAATTCAGTGGTTCCCAGGACCTCCTCCCAGGTTCAATTACTTTGCTAGCAGCTCCCAGAACTCAATCATTTTACTTACTAGATCACTGGTTTATTACCAAAGGATACAACTCAGGAACAGCCAGAGGGAATAGATGCATAGAGCAAGGTATGATATGTGGGAAGGGCTCAACACCTCCATGCTCTCTCAGAGTAGGTTATTCTCCCCAAATCTCCATGTGTGCATCAACCTGGAACCTCTCCAAACCCCATCCTTTTGGCTTTTTGTGGACGTTCTTTATATAGGCATGACTGATTAAATCACTGGGCATTCTTGACTATTCAACCTCCAGCCCCTCTTCTCTGGAGGTCTGAGGTGGGACAGAAAGTTCCAACCCTCTAAACAAGTAGTTGATTCCACTGGCAACCACCTCATTAGCATAACAGAAGGTACCTTTATCACTTTCAATACTTAGGAAATTCTAAGGTTTTTGAGATCTGTGAGCCAGAAATGGGGATGAAGACTATATATATTTCTTATAATAAATCACAATTATATATATTATATATGTATATAATATATATGTGTGTATATATATATATATATATATATAGTGTGTGTGTGTGTGTATGTGTATGTGTATGTGTGTATGCAGCTCCAATATGGTGTATTTAAAATTATATTATTAACACTTTTGAAATGATTTTCAATTGGGCTTTGAATAACTATATTTAGAAGAAGAACTTTCTTTTTTCTGTATATTAATAAAATTCAAATCATCTTTATTTCATATGTACCTCATGTTGCTGAGGACAGCATTATCTTATTTAAGTCCTATACATTTCAATAAAGCAACAATCATAGCATAAAACATCAAGCACAACAACATTTATACCACTAAACTGGTCAAGATTTATCACAGAGACAACTGTTTTGAACACCCTTCTGCTAGGGCAAAAAAAAGGAAGGTCAGTGATTTATGTGAATGGACAGATGGGTCATAATGTATTCCTTCAAAGTGATCTAATTTGGTCTCTGACAGGCGGTAAAAAGAAGTGGCTCAGTGCAGAGCGTCCCTCACTGACACAAATGTGGCCTCTGGTGGAGGAACTTCTCTATGTACTTAGCCCCAGGGGCTGGGCAAGGGTTGAGGTCTGCCTCTTAAGGTGTCAGGATCACAGGGCCTAGGAATTAGACCAGGAGCAACACCTTGACTCACCTCAGGAAGTCTCTAGGACACCAGTGCCATCTGTCAGTGTTGGAGGAGCTCAACTCAATATGGCCGGCATGGCTGAGAAAGCAATCAGGACTCTGCTGCTCTGGCAGCATCTTGTGAATTCTTGAGACTTGAGGTCCACGGATGGTGCTCCTTCTAAGACAATTTGGTGACATTGTGACAGGTGTCCAAAGTGAGGGTGTTAGATTATATTCCAGCTCAAATGGTTTTGCCACTCCATGCGGCGCTGCTCCTGAAGGAGGATTTCACATTCTCTGTTCGTATCAGGAGTGGCCATATATATGACTTGCTCTGTGGATGAAGTGGGGAAAGGAGATTTAAGAACGAGCTTGAGTTTTATCGTGCTTCATTTTCCTCTACCACAATCTTAATGCTCCCGGAGAGGTTTGCTCTTTAGTTTCATCCTGGAGTAAAGCTGGTGTCAGTCAGAGCTGAGGGTCAAGCGACAATGGACAATGAATATGAATGAGAAATAGACCTTTGTTGCTGTTTGCCACTGAGACTTTGGAGTCATTTGTTACCACAGCATAACCTAGCACATCTGACTGATACAAGGAAATTGTATCTCTCACTGTTCCTATTCACCCAACCTCTGGGAGGAACAGCTGTTATTGTGGCCAAACAGTAGGCTTGTAGGTCTCACCAACCATGTAAGGTGGTAACACAATGAAGGCTGATGGAGATCAAATCGAGAGTGCCAGGTTAATGGGGAATTAGCCACGGGCAATGTTTCCTTGCTGAGAAACAATTTCAACTTGAAACTGGCCTGAGCAAGGATGTGGGTGTTGTTTCAGAGGCTGTGACTGGCTCAGGGTGGTTGTTTTGGGCTTCCAGGAGGATGTATGGGAAGGTGGCCAACCAAGGCACTGTTACAGAAGGACTGTGCCCAAGACATGGAAACCACTGGCCTGTTTGGACTGTGAGTACTGTCACAACATAACAATGACATCTGGAATTGGTACTCCTGAAGAGGAGGTAGTGCAAGCAGCAGGAGACAGAAGCATTAATAACTGTCAAGAACAGGGCAGACAGGCTAACTTAATGGGTGAGCTCAGTCCACTTGGGGCCTGATAAGTCCTGTCACTCTCCCTTCCTACAGTCACTCCTCCTGGGAGACGAATAAATCATATCCAATGACCTAATAAAATAATAAGGTTTGTCTGAGTTTTGACAACAGAAAATAATAGAGGACCTCAAATTCAGAGGGAGAGAAATAGGAGGCATTTTAAAATTGCTTTCTCACCGGAATACAGGAAGGCTAGAAATGAACACACAGTTATGTTCTGTCCACTAGTTGTCAGTTTCCTGAAAATACCCACAAATCTATGATACTTTATAGAGCTATACCACAGAGTCGGGTTAAGTTGGTGGCGTTTTTCTGTGGGACGTTGTCTCTGTTAGGTAACTCAACAGTATCTTTCTAGCATGAAATTAGTTTACTGAAGGTCGATCTTTAAAATTAATTCATTTTAATTACGTGGAGTGGGCTTTCAAGCAAGGCAGATCTGAGTTTGAATCTCAGCTCTGCTCTCTAGACCTCTGCCTTTGGCAAAGTACTTAATTTCTCTGAGTCACTTTCTTTCGCTGTGTTGTTGTGGGAAATTAAATGAAACTACAATGTATTTAGGCATTTGGCGCAGAGCCTGATACTTAAGAGCTCAATCCTTGTTAGCTGGGAGAGGATTTCTGCTGCTGCTGCAGGTTAGTCCTGGTATGACTAACAAGGTGCATTTGGTAATCATTATAATTAGAAGAATAGGTGACTACTGAATTTACCATTTACTCTGTTAGGTCAACCACATGGTGAACCCAGACCAGGACTTTGCTGTAAATATCTCTGTTAAATTTCCACATGGCTGATAGCTGGGTATAATATTTCAGTGACACGTTTTCTTATTCATTAAGAGCCGGTAGTTTGTGTCACTAGTTAATACCATTGAATTCAGCAAGTATTTGAGTCACTATTGCACACAAAACACCGTGATAATTTCTCCAAGGCCATCCTTTTTACCTGCTTTCCTGTCTTCTCCCCATTTAACAAAAAGCGTTGCTGTTTCTGTTCTACCTGTGTTCTCAATTCTGTCTTTCCAGACCCTCAGGAAACTTACTCTGTCAATTATTTCTTCCCTCAATTATTGTCAATCCCCTCCATTCTGCTGTTTCCTTCTCTGCTGGGACAGAAAACCAAAGAATAAAAACCATGGAACAACACACACAGGGAAGGATCCTTTACCAGGAAGTTCAGACGCTCCAGCTCAGATAAGCTGATACAAAGAGCATGAAGGGGCTGGATGTTTGGGGTCATCATCAGGATAATTAATTATATCTGGTGAATCTGGACACCTTTACGCTCCCTATACCGAACAGCTGGTAGCAACCTAGCTAATTAAACTTGTGACAACCTTTCTTAAATAGAGTGTATGAAATTCTTGGTGCTAGTCTAGCCTGAACTGTGGATCTGGAGAAAGGGTCAGGAGTCATCTGGAACTTTCTAACAAGTAAGGGCAGGAAAGAGGAAACGGAAAAAGAGACTTTGGCATATTTTTCTAGCATAAATCCTAACAGAGGTTAGTAGCAGGTGTTCTGCCGTGGGTAATGCTCAGTCAGATGCAAGAACCAAAAAGGACAGGGACCTCCCAATTCCAATGGACCAGCCACCAGTACACTCTGCCATGCTGGAAATTGGACCCCTCTTCCAATCAGAGGATGCAGAGAGTTCCAACATTTGGATGTGATTTATTTATTTATTTTATTATTATTTTTAAAGATTTTATTTTTAATTAATCTCTCCACCCTACTTGGGGCTCAAACTTACAACCCTGAGATCAAGAGTCACATGTTTGGGGTGCCTGGGTGGCTCAGTGGGTTAAAGCCTCTACCTTCAGCTCAGGTCATGATCCCAGGGTCACAGGATCGAGCCCCGCATCGGGCTCTCTGCTCGGTGAGGAGCTTGTTTCCTCCTCCTCTCTCTCTGCCTGCCTCTCTGCCTACTTGTGATCTCTCTGTGTCAAGTAAATGAATAAAATCTTTAAAAAAAAAAAAAAAAGAGTCACATGTTCTTCTGACTGAGCCAGGCAGGTGCCCAATTTTTTTTTTTTTTTAAACAGGCCCAGTATTGTCAATCTCTTTTCAAACAAGGGAAGAAAATGATCAAGTAATGGGAAAGGGTCAACTGCTCTACCATTGTACTAGTTGCTTTGTCTTATTAAATATTCTGATTATTTTATGCATTTCAGTCCTTAAGTGACAGATTCAGGCTATCCAAGCTAATATGTACACCACATAAGCCATTCGAAGTCATAAAAAATAGTTTTTAAAATTCATAAAATAAATCCCATCCTTTTTAAAGATAGTTTTGACTCTTCTAGATCCTTTTGATTTCCATATACATCTTCAAATCAGCTTGCCAATGACTCTGCTTACTGTTTAATATAACACTTTCGACCCACCCATCCATTTTGTTGACTTGAGTTACAACATAAAAGGTAAAATGCAAACATATCAAATGTAAACAACATTCAAATAATGCAAATATGTGAATAATGTGAAAAAATGCTAATTTTCCACAAGTAGAACACAGGCAGAAGTTGTCACAACTTTAATCTGGAGGCAAATGGACTCGTTACCAGCTACTCAGTGTAGGGGAGAGAAGAGGTCTAACTTGTCCAGCACCTTTGAATATAGTTCTTTAATTAATGGAAATGTGCAAATATGCAAATCATGTGAAAATAAGTGAACTGAGAAGAACTTCATGCTCTTGACTTAGTATTCCTTGAGATGAAATGACATGCCTTTTCAGTTCATAGATAATCTTTGAAATCACAGGGGATGGGATTTCTATGAAAATCATTACTAATCTAATATTTCAAGTTGTGGAAATGCATTACCTTTTCCTTTAAAATTATCAAACGACTGGCAGACCATTTGCTGGCCCCCTGGAGACCACCGGTTATCAATACAGCACACTGGAAGAAACCCCAAAAACCAAGGAGGCAGTGGAATTCCAGACGAGCTGGAATTTAAAGTTGAGAGAGGCCATAGGCAAGAGCGATGCAAAATTTTCACCTCACCAGAGGGAATAAAATGGAATAAAGAAAACACTATTATTTCATCAGTGTTTTCTCATGTCATAAAAACGTCCTCAGAACCTCCCCTTTAATTGGCTGTTTAATATTCTGTGGTGTGGTTGGACCAGCAGACTGAATTCAATAGTGCAGGAAAAGAGTTCTCCACACGACAATGCAGCAGCGACTTACTACTAGGATTTTTATTAAGACTATAAATCAGATCAATAGGCTCAGGAAGAAAATACCACCAATGGATAGTGAAAAGCCACTTGATAAACTTCATCCCCAATTTCACATTTTGCTGTGCTCTTCAGCAGCTGCTATGGCACAGAGGTTTTATCTTCTCGACAGTTTGAACCACTGGAAAAAAATCCTCCTGAAAGTCTTTTATTTCTTAAATGATGATTTAATAACCTTCCATTTCTAGGTTACTGATGATTATTGATCTGTCCCGATTTTGTTGACCATCTTAAGACAATTTTATAAAATTCCTATTTTCACAGAAAGCTCTCTATTTTCCAAGGCTAAATATTATAAGCAGGGAATTATAAATAGTTCTCTACCATCATTAATTATTCTCCTTTCTATCTGTTATAATAGCTTTTTTTGTCCCTATTTTTGTTACGGATTTTCCACTTTTCTTGATTGGATTTACCAAAGGTTTATCTGTTGTATTTTTCTCATCAAGAAGTGTTTCATTTAATATAAAACCTTACTTTTCGAAATTCATTTCGGTTTATCTTTATTACTTTTCTCTCTGCTTTACTTAGGTATTTTATTTATTAGATGATTGATGTTTATCTCTTTCAACTTGAGTTGGATTATTTATTTTCATATTTAGTTTTAATAATAAAAATTAAGATTATGTATTCTGCCTTCAGTGGAATTAGTCACTCATTTCACAATTTTATTGAATGTCTACTGAGGATCAGCGCACAGAGCAAACATAAATCCCTGACTTCATAGAGCTCACACTGATAGAGGAAAGTGAAAAGGATAAAGTTGTTTATGTGGTATATGAGAAAGTGATACATTTTAGGGAAAAAAAAATAAATGAGAAACAGTTGATAAGAAATCCTAAATGGGGTTACGCTTGGGTGGTTCAGTCATTAAGCATCTGCCTTCAGCTCAGGTCATGATCCTGGGGTCCTGGGATCAAGCCCCACATCAGGCTCCTTGCTCAGCGAGGAGCCTGCTTTTCCCTCTGTGTCCCCTACTCTCCACTCGTGCTCTCACTCTCTCTCACTCACTTGTGCTTCCTCTCTCTCTGACAAATCAATCAATCAATCCTTAAAAAAATCCTAAGGGGGTATGTATAGAATTCGCAATTAGGTTATTATATCTTGAGAATTCTTAATTTAACACCTTATTTTTGTCCAACTAGTATATATTTGCATTCTTTTTTTTTTAAAGATTTTATTTATTTATTTGACAGAGATCAGAAGTAGGCAGAGAGAGAGGAAGCAGGCTCCCCGCTGAGCAGAGAGCCTGATGCGGGGCTCGATCCCAGGACTCTGGGACCATGACCTGAGCCGAAGGCAGAGGCTTTAACCCACTGAGCCACCCAGGTGCCCCTATGTTTGCATTCTTATTTCCTTCTTTGCCAGTACTTACTGAGAGCACCTTAAATTTTATAACTGACTTTAAAACTCTTATTACTTATTTCCAGTTTTGTTGAATTGTTGGTTAGAGGACGTGGCTTAGACAGGCTCTGTGTTAGTGTACTTATTGATGTATTTTGTGACCATGTAAGTTAGCACTGGGCCTAACAGGTAGTGCCAGAAGACCTGGTAAGGGGCTTGCGTGAGTAAGGGGCCAATTCTTGTCCTCAAAGAGTCCACAGTAAGAAGTCCAGGACTGCCATGAAGGAACAGGGTTGTTTCCCTTTTCCTATCCTGCTGATATGCAGAGAGGGGCTGCATTTGGTGGATATTGTAGGCAGCAAGAGGAGGAAGGCCAAGAGGCAGTACTAACTGTTCCTCGCTGATGTGTCTTTGGTCAGAACTAAAGCCCATGGGCACCCCCAGCCACAAAAGAGCCTACAGTTAGAGAAAGAAAACTGAAAATGTACCTATTTTATAGAGAATCAAGTTTAGAATGATATTGGGCAGGCCAACATAGTGAACCTCTCACAGTATCCCTTTTTGTAAATATACCCAAGACATAGGAATTATATATTTTTATAGGGTTCTTTTTCCCCTAAATTTCAAATTCCTTATGTTATTGTTATTTTTTGTATACTTGACCTGTCAAAGGCTAAAAATGGTCTATAAAGTCTTCTAGAATATACATGTTTTTCTTTCTGCTTTGATTTTTAACAATCATACTTTCTATATTTTAAAACTATTTCATTTAGTGCTTAAAGGTCATTGATATGTTCCTATTATGGACTAATGCCTTTTATGCTTTTTTTAAAGATTTTATGTATTTATTTTTGCAAGAGAGAGAGATAAAGACAGATAGCGAGCATGAGCAGGGGGAGGGGCAGAGTGAGAAGCAGACTCCCCGCTGAGCAGGGAGCCCGAGGCAGGACTTGATCCCAGGACCCTGGGATCATGAACTGAGCCGAAGGCAGACACTTAACTGACTGAGCCACGCAGGCTCCCCTATACTGTTTCTTTCTGACTTGGATTCTATTTTATACAACTTATCCTCCTTCCTCTATTTTATTTTAATTTACACTTGACTGGAAAACCTTGGCTCATTCTTGTTTTTTAAACCTTTGCCATTTTGTTTTAGGGCATCTCTTCTGTGTATCATACGCTTCCTTATTTATCCACTCATTCATCACAAATATTTGCTGAATTCCTGTGATGTGCCAGGCAATCCATGATGCTGGAGATAGGACAGGAGACAAAACAAAGGATATAATTGTGAGACTTACATATATTGAACAAGTATGACCCATGGAACGTAATCACTGGGCAACTTTAATTTACTGGTACTCCTCCAAATTTATTCATGAGGTTAGCTCTTTCTCTTGCCGATTTACTTTTCTCTGTCTCTAGGTTCCAACATAATTGAGTCCAAAAACCAGCTTAGAAGAGGGGTAGGAGCAATAACAGTGCCAGGAAAGAGAAGCCAACAAATAACACTTTTCTCACAGAGAATTTGTTTGTAAAAAGGCCTGAGTTGGGAAAGGGGATAATCTTTGAATAGAGTTTAAATTGTGATTATCGTTTGACATACTAATTACTACCAGAGGGTAATGAGGAGTCATGAAACTGGCCTGAAATTTCACCTCCAGGGAAGGAAGAACCAGTCCCATATGCATAGGTCTCTCTCTCCCTCTGTATCCAGGTAGCTAGTTCCCAATTTGTTGCTATAATCTGGGGTCCAGATTACATTTATTAAATTATAATCTTTCAGATTTTCTCTTTTGAATTGATTTTACTATACATGTTTGATCCTGTAACTGTATTTCCAATGATTATTTACAATAAATTCTGCTTAATTTTTATATTTTCAACCCCCTTTTTTATATCCCATATTTCCCATTCTAAGTTTTGATTATTTTATCTCCAGGACAGAATGCATTTTAAGTTCTTATCTGTAGCTTAGGTAAACAGTCAACAATTCATCAGGTTATCACATGCTTGCGTTTCACAATTTCCCCTTTATAATTTGTGATCTTTGTTTCATGGTCTTCTGGCATTAATGTTACACAAGAAAAGTTGGAGGTAAGGCTAATTTTCCTTCTTTGTAGGCACAAAATTTTTTGCCTGAAAAGTCATAGAAATTTTTCATTACCCTTGAAGTTCAAGAAATTTTCCAGAATAGTTCATGGTTTAATTTTGTCTGGCTTGTGGTATGCCTTTTTAACCTGCATGCTCAGAACTTTCTATAAAATCTTCCCTAATTTTGATACCCCAGATCCCTAGTTCAGTTCTTAAAGACAGGCAAGCAAATTACAAAAGAGTCTGTATCAAATTTAAATTCAAACACATGATATATAATTCTTACCGCATTCATTTATCTTAATACAGAAATATTTGAGTAATAATGATTCAATAATTTATTAAAGTAAACCTTTTGCCTATAAAACCAGATTTTTAAAATGTGTCTAACAACCCTTAATGAAGTAGAAAAGTCAAGATGGTAATATTGTCACACTTCAGGATTAAGGCAGGGTAGAAGAGGAGATCAAAGGAAAGAGAGCATAAGTATTTGTCTTATTCAGGGAAAAATAGAACATTCGTATGGTTAAGAAATATATAGAAAAATAAATATAAGGATGAATACTCACAAGAAGAAAAATAGAATGTATAACTTTCACATCAGACAAAATTTTATCTATCAAGTGGAAGATAGAAAATCAGAATCAAATATAGTAAGTAGAAAATATAAAATTAGACAGCAAAAGTGTGTTCTAGCAAGCACAAATCAAAATAAATATAAATGAGTTGAACTGACAAAAGTTCAGATCCTCTCAGATCAAATGACAACCACCAACAACGACAACAACCAAGATCTGACAACATTTGCTCCATATATCATTGGAAACTTATGCCGGACTAATTGTGTAAAAGGAAACAGGGACAATGGTAGATCCCCCAGACTGTAAAGGTAAGCTAAAAATGGGCTGTGACTCCTGCCAGAGCTTCATAATTTACATAAAGTAGTCTATGTGGGATGGTAAGGGAGGATGAAACAGTTGAGCAACAGAATGTGAGCCACGCTGCTTTCATGGGGACTCAATTTGTGACGTCCCTCAAATCATGTCAGGACAGAAGGAGAATTGTGGTGGACAGTGTGAAGAACTACCCAGATTCTCCTTCGAAGAAGGACTTGTTTGCCCCAATTTCTTGGAGTTTTGCTGGCAGCACAAAATATAATTTTATTCCCAGCTAAACTATTATTTAAAATTGAGTTTAAAATATAGACATTACGGGTCATGATCTCAGGGTGCTGGGATGGAGCCCTGTGTCGTGCTCTCTGTTCGGCAGGGGGTCTGCTCCTGTCCCCCCTCCCTGCATGCCTCTCTGCCTGCTTATGATCTCTGTCAAATTAATAAATAAAATCTTTAAAAAAAAATATATATAGACATTATTCAGATACACAAACATAGTTTTCTGTCCAGATGCCCTTGATTAAGGAGTTTTTTTTTTACAAAGATTTACTCTAACAACAAAAAATCTGTAGAGAGGAAGTATGATGCCGAATTGGGGAACACATTTCTAAGTTAATTAAGTGATGCTTATAAATCAGAAAGAAAATCTCAATGTATAAAGAATTATAGCTGTATTATAAGGAACGAGATACTGAAACCTTTAAATTTTTATTACAATAACTTTATCAAATCAACTAAAGGAAAGAAACGGTGGGTAGGAAAGAAAAAGCATGGTAAACATAAAACACACAGTATGATGTAATAACTCTAAATGTTTCAATAATTAAAATAGGTATAAATGGATTAAACTTAACTATTAAAATATCAATAAAAGATTTCATAAAAATCAAGCTATTTATGGCTTATAGACAAACCCATAAAATAAAACCATAGAATAAAATACACTGGTATCATAATCAAAACAAAACCTGCTGTGGCAATGTTAGTCAAACAGAAGAAAATTTACGTCAAATGCATTAATAGGATTGAGGCAGACATACACAACTATAAAAGAATAATCTACAAGAAGAGCATAATAATCATGAGCATGTATAAACTTGACAACATAGCCTCAAACTACAAAACACAATGTTTTGGAAGGAATGGAAACACCTACAATCATGGTTGAATAATTTTAAAAACCTTGATCAAGAACAGAGATAAAAGAGACAAAATAAAATTAGTAAGGATAAATAATATTTGGTCTGCTAAATTGAGTTTATTGTACATAAACATGTACACACAAAACATTTGGCCCAATATATAAAGCATAAACATTCTTTTCAAGCACAGAGCATTTACAAAAATTGAACATGTATTAGGTAACAGAATGTTCCAACAGTTTCCAAAGATGTGCTGTCACACAAACCATATTCTTTAATGTAATTAAGTTAGAAAGCAATAGTAATGTGATAGTTTTAAAAAACCCTGAAACTCTCTCTTGGGGTGCCTGGGTGGCTCAGTGGGTTAAAGCCTCTGCCTTCAGCTCAGGTCATGGTCTCAGGGTCTTGGGATCGAGCCCCACATTGGGTTCTCTGCTCAGTAGGGAGCCTGCTTCCTCCTCTCTCTGCCTACTTGTGATCTCTGTCTATCAAATAAATAAATAAAATCTTAAACAAACAAACAAACAAACCCTGAAACTCTCAAACAATTCATGGGCTAAAGAGAAAACCACACAGGAAATGATAAAATATTTAAGGCCAAACAACAAAAACACCCCCACTACATTTCAAAATTTATATTATGCAGTTATAATATTTAGAAGGAATTTCTATTTTAATGTATTTACTTAAAAACAATAAAAATCATTTTCAGTAAACGATCTCATCACTTAAGATACTGTAAACATAAAGCAGTAAACTTACAAAACAATATAAGAAGTTAATCACAATGAGAGCAGAAATGAATAGAGAAAACAAGCAAAAAATCACCAATAGTAATAATTAACAAACTCAAAATTGATTTTGTGAAAAGGCTGATAAAAAATATATATCCTTAAGAAAACTTATCAAAAAATTAAAAAATGAAAAGCAAGCATCAATAATGAATTACAATAGGAACATAGGGACATAACCACAAATATTGTAAATATATATATATAAAGTATATGTATATTTATAGAGACTAACCATTGAAAAATATAAATAATATGGACGGTTTCCTAGGAAAATACAAATACTAAAACAAACTCAGAAGAAACAGAAAAGCCAAAATAAGTGAATAATTGCTAAATTGGACCAGTTTTCTCAGATCTATTCTTCCAAAGAATATATTTTAGGTAACAAAAGATGAGTTGCATGAAATTTCAAGAAACAGATAAACATTTCAAACAAGAGGAAAAAAGAGCAAAACAATTGACTTGTACATGCCTAGCATATACCCTGTATGCTAAAACTAAGCAATAAGCTTATTGACAAATATCATTTATTGTCACAGATGCAAAATAATGAAATAAATTATTAGCAAATTAAATCCAGGTAACACTATTTTATTTTATTTTATTTTTTGAAGATTTTATTTATTTACTTGATAGACAGAGATGACAAGTAGACAGAGAGGCAGGCAGAGAGACAGGAGGAAGCAGGCTCCCTGCTGAGCAGGGAGCCCGATGCGGGGCTCAATGCCAGGACCCTGAGATCATGACCGGAGCCAAAGGCAGAGGCTTAACCCACTGAGCCACCCAGGTGCACTCAGATAGCACTATTTTAAAACTGTAATTCTGAACAACATTGATTTTAACTCACAAATTTAGCACAGTTTAATACTGGAAAATCTACTCAAGTAATTTAATACATTAATTGAGAAAGTAAAATTACATAAGCATCTTAGCAGATAATCATAATAAAAATATCTGATAAAGTTTAAGATTCATTTGTTATTAAAAAAAAGTCCTGTCAGATTATAAATATAAGGAATCTTCTTAAATCCAATGAAGGATGTATACCAAAACCCTACTAGTAATGGCAAAAAATTTGAAACAATCCAAATGTTCATTAGTGGAGGAATTCAGAAGGAATAGGGTTTATTCATACAGCAGGACACTATGAAGCAGTTATCAGTAAAGAAAGATTGAAAAGATAAGTGAAAAAAGGCAGTATGTTGTTTATGTGTACATTGTTGAGGGAGAGAGGGAGTTAAATTAGAAAGCAAAGGACATAGGCTTTACAGTTATCTGTCATGTTTTAGTTCTTTGAAAAAGGACTTATAAATACAGCAAAATGTTAATGTTTATTACATTTGGATGGCAAAGACAGTTGTTTTTATAATATCTTTAAAATATTTCATTTAAGTTTTTAAAAAAGAGAATTTTTTAAAAGTCACTAACATCAAGAGTAGGCATTCTCTCAGAAAAAAGCAAAAATCCCAATTTTTAGTAGCTTCTCATGGCCTAAATTACACAGTCGAAACTCCTTATAGAGAGAGGTTAAGACTTATATGTCTTACAAACATATAAGATTCTCATGGACATACCTGCTGCTTTCCTAGCCTTAAGTCCCATGTGTGACTTCTTTATTCTCTCTGGTGGAGGTTCCTTGCCAGAAAAGGATAAAATAGAAATAAATATTAACAGACGTTCTACTATCCCAATGAAGCATACTGGGAGGGACAGACCATTATCTAGGCTAGAGGTACCAAGAACTCCAGCATTCTCCCAACCTTGAGTTCCCTTATCCCTTTAAAGAACTTTAAGAGTTCACTTGAACCCAAGATTCCCTGTAAATTTCCCTTTACAATTTAGACAAACTCTGACTCAATAATCTTTCATTCCTTTTGTCAACCAACAAGTATTTATAAAGCTAGGCATTGTGCTAGACACTGGACGTACCAAAGAAAACACATAGATGACCACAAAGAAAACCAAAGATAGATGACTAAATATAATATAATTACATATATAAGATATATATACACACAAATATATATGTATATAATAGAATTATATGTAAATATATACACATATAAACACATATAATTATAGATAATACATAATATATACACACATATATAATATATATATACAGACAGATATGTATATATGTATAACATACATACAATGGAATATTATTGAGGCATGAGAAACAAGGAAACCCTGCCTCTTGCAGCAATATGAATGGACCTTGGGGACATTATGCTCAGTGAGATAAGTAAGAGGAAAACAAATAACCTATAATAATCTGTCACTTATATGTAGAATCTAAAAAAGCCAAATTCATAGAAACAGAGAATAGAATGATGGAAATAGGGTTGGGGAGTGCAGGGGGAAATGAGAAGACGTTGGTCAAAGGATACAGACTTAGAGTTATAAGATGATTACATTCTGGAAACTAATGTAGAGGATGGTGATTTTGGTCAACAGTACTGTACTAGACACTGGCTAGCTGCTAGAGGAATAGATCTGCAGTGTTTTAATGGCAAAAGGAAATGATAATTATATCAGGTGATGGAAATGTTTACTAACCTTACCTTGGTAATCCTTCCACAACATATAAGTGTATTAAATAAACACATTGTATGCCTTACACTTGCACAATGTACCCTGTGGATTACATCTCAGTAAAGAAGGAAGAAAACAAATAATCAAGTAGGTACACAGCTATCTGAAGTAATTATTCCTTATTATGGATGTTGGGGAACAAACCGGGATGTTGCACTCGGAAGTTACACAGGTGATTAGGTAACGACTTTCTGAGCAGGTGATACTGGAGTGGAGGTTTACAGCACCAGAAGGTGGTCCTGTGAAGGTCTAGGATGGAAGTTCTGGACAGAGAGGAGTACAAATGTCTTCACTTTTTAGGAACCTGTTAAAGGGCCAGCATGGTGGGGGGACAGTCTCCTAGATGAGACAGGAGGGTAGCAGAGGCAGAGAGATCCCGTAGGGCCTAGGAGACCGCAGCAAAAAGTTTGTCTGTTATTCCAGGAGAAGTGGGAAGCCGTGGAGGTTTTAAGCAGAGGAATGACAACTGATGTGTTTTTTAAAGATCACTCTGTTTTAGTTAGCTTGGACTGCTATGACAAAGTACCTTAAACGTAACCGACAGAAATGTGTTTGTCGGGGCGCCTGGGTGGCTCAGTGGGTTAAGCCGCTGCCTTCGGCTCAGGTCATGATCTCAGGGTCCTGGGATCGAGTCCCACATCGGGCTCTCTGCTCAGCGGGGAGCCTGCTTCCCTCTCTCTCTCTCTCTGCCTGCCTCTCCACCTACTTGTGATCTCTCTCTGTCAAATAAATAAATAAAATCTTAAAAAAAAAATGTGTTTGTTACGGTTCTGGAAGCTGGAAAGTACGAGATCAAAGTGCCAGCCAATCTGGTGTCTGGCGAGGACCCACTTCCTGGTTTTGAGATGGTCAGCTTCTCATCATGTCCTCACATGGCAGAGAACAGAGTGATGAGGCTCTGGGTCCCTTTCTAAGGACACTAATCCCATTCATGAGGGCAGATGGCCTTCCTGATGCCCCCCCCTTCCTAATAGCATCACATTGGGGGTTAGAATTTCAGTATATCAGTGGGGGTAGGAGTGGACACAAACATGCAATACATGACGCCATCTGTCCCTTCTCAATATACTTCATGGCGGGTTGGGTGGGCCCTCCGATAACCTTAGCTGTAAGTGGGGACTTGCCCTATGTGGGGTAGGCTGGCAATTTTCTAGCATCAATGGAATATGTGGATAATTCCATCTAACGCTGGATTTCAGTATGAGAAAGCCCCTTTTGCCACGTACCACACTATAGTGACAGCAGCTCTCTCAGTGAGAAGGCAGTTGAGAATTCAGACAGGCAGGCAGATGCCGTGAGCAGAAGGAGGAGCAAGGAGCTGGCTTCTGTTTGTCCTGTGTCTCATGCGACACTCACCAGTCCAATGCACTCCTCCACTTCCACAGGGAGTGAAGCGAGAAGGCAAAAAAAAGAAGGGCTAGGACTCTCACTTTGGAAAAACATTCCCTCCACAGGGAAAGAAATGCTGGGAGTGAGAAGTGCTTTTCCTTGTACCATTCTCTCTCTCTCTCTCTGTCTTTTTAAAAGATTTTATTTATTTATTTGTCAGAGAGAGAGAGAGAGACAGAGATCAAGAAAGCACACAAGCAGGGGGAGCAGCAGGCTCCATGTTGAGTGAAGAGCCCGATGCAGGACTCCATTCGAGGACCCCAAGATCATGACCTGAGCCAAAGGCAGACACTTAACTGACTGAGCCATCCGGGTGTCCCTGTAACGTTCTCCGTTTGAAGGCTGCCCCCCACACTTCCCTTACTCCCTCTCTAACCCTCTTGCTTGCTCTTATAGCTTGTCTTCCTCTTGGGGGAGATTAAACAGGTTCCCTGTTTTCCTGTCATTCTCAGATGGCTTTCATCTCATACCCGGTTGAGTCTCTACTGAACCTATAATTTGTAATCTTGTGTATTTTTCCGTATCTGCTGCAGACTTGAAGACTTGTGCGGTGAATACAGGGGAAGGCAGAGGAGAGTGTTTGCAAATAATGGCCACAAGTAAACTCTTCAAAAGTCACTTCGTTATACTGTCTGTTCCTTACAAGCTGACTTGTGAAGTTATCAGCCCCTCTGTGTCATAGAGGCATAAACTGAGTTTTTGAAAAGGTAAATGGCTGTCCTTAGTCCTGTAATTCCAAAGTGGGAGAACCAGAATTCTAAGCTACGTTTTCTCACCTTTCAGTCCCGTGCTCTTTCGTTTTAACACAATGGCTTGTTTAAAAATCTTTGCCTTTTTCAACGTTTCTTGGTTCGCTAGCCTCTTTCTCTTTAGCCTGCAGATGAGAGAGGAGAATGCCAGAGAAGCTCTGGAGAACAGAGGACAGAATGGCTTCTTATCTATGTTTGAGAGAATTTGTATAAAAGTACTTTAATAGTTCAGTGCATACACATTCCTTGCTTAACAGGTGCAATTGTCTTCCCAGTACCTAGTCCCTGATAACCCACATTCAACTGATCACCTCTTTAACTCCCACTTGTCACATGTGGGCAAGTGGGTTGAAGCAAGAAGCAGCATTCCATTTCCTAAACATTCTTTTTTAACTGGGAAATCTCCCAGGGAAGACAGACATCATTTCCATCATGCCCTGGGTGGAATAAATGGTGACTAGTGCTTTTCCCAGCTGGAGGTCTCCCTGCCAACTTCTCCATTTTCTCATTCTCTCCCCCCTCACCTGGATCTACTTCCTTCAACTCCCGGCTCAGTCTTGCCCATTCCCAGAATTATCTTTTCAAACTATCAACTAATCTTTAAGGAGAAAAGGTATTATAGGAAACATTTCACATACCCACAAAATAGAATAGCACAATAAATCCCAATGTACCCATCACCCAGAATCAAGAATTATCAAAATTACACAACACTGGGTGCCTGGCTTGCATCATGATCCTGGAGTCTCGGGATCGAGTCCCACCTTGGGCTCCCTGCTCGGCAGGGAGTCAGCTTCTCCCTCTGACCCTCTCCCCTCTTATGCTCTCTCTCTCTCAAATAAATAAATAAAATCTTAAAAAAATTATACAGCACTGCCATATGTATTGTTTTTTTCTTTGCTGAAATATGTTAAGTTCTACCCCCAGCTTCTTATCACTTCACCCCTGCATATTTCAATATGGACTGAGGGCAAGCTGTTCAATGTTGCCAACGCTCTTCTAAGAAGTATGGACTTTAGTCTCTAGGTTTGTTACTTACCAAATGATTTCATAGACATCCCACACATTTGGTGTTTGGATTTCTAGCTCAAATAAATAAAATATAAATGAAATAAATCAATAGATTTTGTTTATCCCAACATCTGGAAGAAAAATGTCCACATAATTTCAAAAATTGGTGAAAGAGTCAATGGATCCTTTCAGTAATGGATCAGTTGGATGGAGAGGCAGGGAAATACAGCTGGGATGGCTGCTTCTCTAACTGACTGTTGCAGAGCTGAAGTTTCTGACCTCTCTCTTCCCTAGCCAGCCACTAGGAAGACTGCCCATGGGAGCCCTGCTCTCTCCTGCACTGTTTCCACCCAGCTGTGTAGCAACAGGCTGGGTGCCACAATGAAACTGTTCTTTAAGACCAGCTAAAGTCCCACGTGCTCCGGGAAAGCTTTCCTAATTATGGCTTCCAGTTGGCTCTCTTCAGCACACAATTCAGCAATTACAGTTTCACGCATATATCTTGTCTTCTCTGGTAGACTGCGAGGACATCAAGGGTAAGAAGTGTGTTTAGCCTTCTACTGTGTGACTTATGGTGCCAAAGAATGAAGGCACAGCAGGTGCTCAATAAATATTTATAATGCAGCTTTCATTTGGGCTGATGTCATTAGTGTCACTTTTTCTGCTCAGAATCAAGTTATAAGGGGAAGAAAAAAAACCCAGTAGAGGCATTTCTGTCTAAGAATGTGGATAAAAGACAGGTCGGGTTGGCTTTCATCTATCCACTAGTTCAACCTGCTCTACAAGTCCTCTTAAATCCTGCCCCTTCTGTCTTTGCTTGAACAACCTACAATGCTTTTTTTCTTTTTCTTTCCTTGTGCAAATGACTAGGGCATTTGTCTGTGGTTGGCACGTATTGTGGTATGACCACATGTTTAAGAATCACGAAACCCTACATTAAGAAGTCGGTCCCTTAACTGAACTTTTACCCAAAACAACGGGCTCAGTCTTGTCGCAG
This sequence comes from Lontra canadensis, assembly GCF_010015895.1. Classification (NCBI taxonomy): domain Eukaryota; kingdom Metazoa; phylum Chordata; class Mammalia; order Carnivora; family Mustelidae; genus Lontra; species Lontra canadensis. The sequence goes on from NW_022631053.1 coordinate 8,828,160, forward strand.
CGCTATGGTGCCACCAAGTGGACAGTTTTTGAACAACCCAACTCATAAACCATTTGTGGTCAGTTGGTTTATGGAATGGCAGATTTCACACTCTGCATTTTCTACCTAGGATGTTTGATGAATTCTAACAACTGCTTCCCTTATGCTTCTTGAAATATTATTCTCTCTTTTTTTTTAAAGATTTTATTTATTTATTTGACAGAGAGAGATCACAAGTAGATGGAGAGGCAGGCAGAGAGAGGGAGAGAGGGAAGCAGGCTCCCTGCTGAGCAGAGAGCCCGATGCGGGATTCGATCCCAGGACTCTGAGATCATGACCTGAGCCGAAGGCAGCGGCTTAACCCACTGAGCCACCCAGGCACCCCGAAATATTCTCTTTAACTCCTACTTGTGATTTAAGAAAATTCCCAAGCAAAGCATTTATGAACTACAGTAACATGGAGGCTTGCTTCTCATCTTCCTACCTCTCGAGAGAAAACAAGTTTCTCATTACCTCTGAGGAAACTTTTAAAATATTAATCCTATTTCTGGGGGCAGTCTACTTAAAAAGGAAGAGAGCTTGCCTCTGCAGTATGATATATATGTCACCTATATCTAGTCTTGATGTGTAGTTCCTCAGGAGTCAATCTCGTATCTTACTAAGTCAGAACACCAAGTGAATGGTGCTGGGACAATTGGACAACCAGATACAAAAAATGAACCTCAACTCTTAGCTGACAGCATAAACGAACATTAACTGGAAATGGATGCCATTATCACAAATCCCATAAGTCTCAGCTGAATGGCCAGTTTAAGGACCTCCTTGGAGAAACAAAACGGCTCTAGGACATCTTATTCTCTCCTACTCCCCTGAGGCTAAACATACCTCACCTGCATTTTTCTCAGGAGAGGCTGCATATGATGAATTTTCTTTCTTTTAAAAAAAGTATTTGCTCAATTTGATGTTTAATTTTTCTAAAAGTATATCTTGGTTCTATGTAACGTAGGGCGGTGTATACTTGTGTTCTGTATGAAAGAATTGGATTTTCTTTTTTTAATTTATAGGTCATTAAAAAAACTCATAAGATGTAGACAAGTGCACTGGAAGACCAGCCAGGAAATGGAAGGTCCAATCCCAGGTCTGTTACAAAAAACCAGTGTGGCCACGGACAGGACAAGATTTGATCTCTCTGAGTTTCCACATTTGTCAGGTAGTTAGTGTCTCTCCCTTTTTGAACTGTATATATTCTTACATTTTCTCTAATCAGTCTGTTTATACTATTAATAAGGACTTTGGGTAGGATCTCTTAGATTCCTTCCTTGTACCTTGTTTGATATTTTTTTGCCATTCTGTTTACTTGCAAATTAGTTTCCTTGCAATATGAGTTCTTCATTTAAAACAATTACTCTTAAGATCTCAGATTAATTTTGATGACTACTCTTGGAAAATTTCTCAGAGCTATAAGTTTCTTTCAAATTTGTTAAATGTACGTTACATGTGTATTTCTCATTTTTGCCAAATTTTAAGTTTAAGTGAGTTTAAGCACCATATGCCCTAAATATGCCACCTAAAAACCTCTCTGCCATTTTCCATAAAAGAAAAGGCAAATTAACCCTAGTGTACTGTGCCTTGGGCCATGCCAGGGGATTGCACAGGATCCTACAGTAATTTTACTGTATCAAAATACATCAAAAGGCATAAAAATACAGTGGGGAAGCCTTGGATTTCAGCCTGAACCTCTCATCCTCCAAGCACATGATTGCAGGGAAAATCACTTAATGTGTCTGAGCCTATGTCTTCTTATCTGTAAAACAGTGATAACCTATTCTGCTGAATGCATTTGGTTGAAGGTTCAAGTGAAATGAGATTCAAGGTAACATACTGAAAACTTGGAAGAGCAACTCTGATGGGAACCCATCATTTAATAGGAAGAAGCTAAAGAGCTTAGAAAGATAGGGGATACGGTAGAAGAATCAAGGATGATTTAGAAGCAGAAGCAAAACCTGATGATGCCTTCTGTGGGGGCAGTCATAACCAGCAGCTCTTCCTGGTCCCCCTCTTCCCCTTTTGGGAATGATGGGAACAGATATGATCTTCTGTCCACCATCCGTTTTGCCCAGATAACAGGAAGGGTGAGTAAGTTGGATGTGACAGTCCAAGGATCAGTAGAAAAATGAGGGGGAAGAAATAGGGCAGGAGAGGATGACCATGGGATTGACGCCACGTTATCACCCATGGCAAGTCAGACACCATGTGTACATGATATCTTTACGTGCAGGGATGGCTTCTGGGTTCCCAGCGGCAGGAATATCTTCAATGGATGAATGTAAAATAATCATCATTGAAAAAGTGAAACAACTGAAGAATGAGAAATGTTCTATTTTTCTTTAAGAGGAGGACTATATTTTAAAATTGTCAACATAGAAGACAAAGAAAGGTTACAGAAATGTTCCAGATTAAAGGAGGCTAAAGGGATAGGATGAATATATGTGATCTCTGATCTATGCTGCATCCCCTACTAGAGGAGACAAAACAATGCCATAAAACATTATTGGTCAATAGACAGAATTGGAATATGGATGGCAAATGAGGGAAAAGTACTATGTCAATGCTAAGCTTACTAGAGTTGAAAACTATACTATGGTTCTGTAGGCAAATACCCCTATTTAGGAGTGGTGGACCATGATGCATGTAACTTATCTCTAAATGGTTCAGGGAAAAATATATAAAGAGAGAGATAGAGTCAAAGAGAAAGTGAGCAGGTAGGGTAAAATGATATAAGTAGATGATCTGGACAAAAGGTAAATAGGTATTCCTTGTGCTATTTTTTTAAATTTTAATTTTTTTTTTTTAAAGATTTTATTTATTTATTTGACAGACAGAGATCACAAGTAGGCAGAGAGGCAGGCAGAGAGAGGAAGGGAAGCAGGCTCCCCGCTGAGCAGAGAGCCCGATGCGGGACTCGATCCCAGGACCCCGAGATCATGACCTGAGCCGAAGGCAGAGGCTTAACCCACTGAGCCACCCAGGCGTCCCTTTAAATTTTAATTTTAAGTAATCTCTATACCCAACGTGGGACTTGAATTTACAACCCTGAGATCAAGAGTTGCACCCCAGTCTGACTGAGCCAGCCAGGGCCCCCTGCGCTATTCTTATTTGTACAAGTTTTCCATAAATTCGAATTTATTTCCAAGTAGCAAAACTTTTAAGAAGTGAAACAAATATTTTAATGAGATCCTCTATGCATTAAACATTCTCGTCATTATTTTTAGTTATTAAATAAATAACACTCAATACATGCATGCCTCTGAACCATTTACAAAGTCTTTCCACATATTTTGTTTCACTTAAACCTCATGAAGAAGCCCCATTTTATAGAGAAGAGAACTGAGAATCAGAGACTCCTCATAGGACCTTGGCTAAATTGTCTTTGTATTTCCACTGCCTTGTCCAGTGAGTAAAGGAAGGAAGACAGACAGGGATGATGAAGGGACCTACCCCCAAACCACAAACCTAGAGGCACACATGTCAGACTAAGACTCAGAGCTCAGTACCTTTTATTTCTCTGCAGCTACCAAATACCATAAAACACACTTAAATCTCAGAACAGGACTAACCATTATTTAATTACTGTTTGATGATCACAAGTCACACAATCTTACAATGCTTTAGGCTAACTTTTATGTATGCCATTTATCATCCTGTAGCTAAGGGAAGTAGCCGTCAAAAAATGTTAATCCGATGCTGGCAGAGTAAGACTCTCCCTGTAGTAAACTCCAATATATTGTTTTTACCAGTGACACCATGTAACCTAATAAGATAAAGTTATTTTATATAGACATTTTTCTTAGACCTAAGAACAAAAAAGATGTTACCAAGATATCTATACTGCTTATTTGAGTAGTAAGCATTACCCTTAGTATGAAATTTTGTGTACTGTTTACTTTAACACTTCTTTTTTTAAAATTTTCATCTCTCCCCCACCCCCCAGCTTCATTTTCAGCATTTAAAGTGAAAATCCTAGATCGCTAGAGGAATTTGCCCTCACAAGTGAAGAGGAGACATGATACCAGCAGCAGAAGTGGTTTTCTCCACCTGGCTAGTAATCTTCAGTGCCAAGTAATTCTTGACATTCACTGCATGTGGTTTCCTTTTAAAGTTCAAGAAGTTATACTAACTAAAAGCAATAGCAACACATATATGAGGGGTAAAAAAAAAACCAACAACAACAACAAAAAAAAACTAACTCATAACAACCCAGAAGTGCCAAGAATGAGAATGAAATCCTAGACTGCTGTGCTGGGGGAGGGGATTACATGGTCTGAGGGCAGGTATCTGGGTGATGAAGAAAATCTGGTGTCGGGGGCAGCCATGGTAGTAGGTGTTGACCAGGCTGACTTTCCTGACTGGGTCTTCAGTCAGCCTGTATTGATCTGTCTTTTACTCTGTGAGTCATGAGTCTAATTCTGGATACTCATGTGTAGGCATGTGTTATAGTTGGGAGGTGACAAATGTGTCATCTGGGCAGGACAGCTGGCCATTTGACAAAGTGTGAAGGTGATTAGACTGATTGTTGCCTGTTAATCAACCTTCAGTGAGCGGCTCTTTGGGACAAATAGATGTGGCTTATGACTGACTCCGCAATCCGTACTGAGCTCTCCATCCCTTTTCTCGTGTGATGTATTGTCTTGCTCATCAGCATATTAAAAACTAGATGCAAGTAGATTCTTTTATTTTTTTAATTTTTAAATTTTTTTTATAAACATATAATGTATTATTAGCTCCAGGGGTACAGGTCTGTGAATCGCCAGGTTTACACACTTCATAGCACTCATCATAACACACACCCTCCCCAATGTCCATAACCCCACCACCCTCTCCCTCCCCCTTTCCACCCAGCAACCCTCAGTTTGCTTTGTGACATTAAGAGTCTCTTATGGTTTGTCTCCCTCCAGATCCCATCTTGTTTCATTTTTTTCCTTCCCTACCACCTAAACCCCCCACGTTGCCTCTCAAATTCCTCATATCAGGAGATCATATGATAGTTGTCTTTCTCCAATTGACTTATTTCGCTAAGCATAATACCCTCTAGTTCCATCCACGTCATTGCAAATGGTAAGATTTCATTTCTTTTGATGGCTGCATAGTATTCCATTGTGTATATATACCACATCTTCTTTATCCACTCATCTGTTGATGGACATCTAGGTTCTTTACATAGTTTGGCTATTGTGGACATTGCTGCTATAAATATTCGGGTGCACGTGCCCCTTCGGATCCCTACGTTTGTATCTTTAGGGCAAATACCCAGTAGTGTGATTGCTGGATCATAGGGTAGCTCTATTTTCAACTTTTTAAGGAACATCCATGCTGTTTTCCAGCGTGGTTGCACCAGCTTAGATGTAAGTCGATTCTTAATGTCGGCCGAATGAATGTGTTTTGAATGGTTATTCTCATATAGATTCTCATTTGCATAACTTATAGTGAGAGGATCTTCTGTGAGTTATTCACCCTCCATGGGTACTTAGCTTGGCAGATTAGAACCTCATATTAAGGTGAGCAAACTCATAGGTTTCATTTTAGGGAAAGCAGATTTACTACTCAATGCTGCAGGGTGTTTTTATTGAGCACCTACTATATGTCATGGATTGAAGATTCAAAGGTGAATAAGGCTGACTGTTTTTATAATTGGGGAAATAGGTAATTAAACAGATATTCACCAAAAGATGATAGGCACTAAGAATGGGGTAAGCACAAGGTTCTATGGGACAATTTTTTCTTAAAGATTTTATTTATTTATTTGACACAGGGAAAGAGAGCACACAGGGCTCCAACCCAGGACCCTGGGATCATGTCCTGAGCTGAAGGTAGACGCTTAAACGACTGAACCCCCCAGGTGCCCCTCTATAGGACAATTTTGACAGGCACCTACTCTATGACAGTCACTTGATCTCTTTGCTCATCAGGGAAGGTTTGGGGGAAGAAGATGGCTAAGCTGAGCACTGAAGGACACATAAAGGTTTAATGGGGGAAGGGAACAGAGGGAAGATAGGAATTCTAGGGGCTAAAGTAGAGAAAGGTCAGGAGCTGAAGTAGAGCAGGGTATATTTTGGGGACTGCAATCAGCTGACAGAGCTGCACCTAAGATGGGGCCAGATCATGAAAGTTCTCAAATGCCATTCCAAGAAGCGTGGATTTTAAACTGATGGTTTTAAAACAACACTGAAGGGTTTTAAGTAGACATAAAATGATCAAGTGTATAGAGAATGGATTGGCATGTGGTAAGTCTGGAGGCAAAGATGCGGGGCCACAGCTTGAATCACCAACATCCTACAGCTGTCTGCTCTGGCTAGAGAGGTTGCTAGGAAAGAAGAAGTGGGGGTGGAAGAATTTGGAACCCATCTGTGCTCTCTGCCCTTTTAAGGAGTGTTAAATAAGTCATCTTTATTTTTAAAGAATTACACACTCATAGTAGTGTAGTCTAATATGTCATTTGATAGAAGGAAAAAGCAACATTATTTACACGGAAATGCTGATACCAACAGAGAGTACTTAAGAAATGGATGAAACAAGGTAGGAAAATATCAGCTGTGAAATTTCACCAATAATTGCAATTTTATCGTCTCATATTTATTTTATTTGAATTCAAATGGAGTATCTGCAAATAAATATATACATTGGTTAGACTTATAAAATTATTCCTTTATTAATTTTTAGTTTTAGAATTGAGAAGACTATATTCTGTTCATTTTCCCACACTTGCTACCTGAGACAGGGGCCACCATACCGTCAGCGCTTAATAGGTGGTTGAAAGTCAAGAATTAAACACACACGGACTAAAATAGATTTTCTAAGACCTCTGATGATTTTCATGAAAATTCTAAGAAATTTCCTTAACACCAAACAAATATAAATTGGAAGTCAAATAAACAAATACTATATTCATTTTGGATAAATGTAGCTTCAGATGTGTTTAATACAATTCGCAAAAAAAGGCAATGGGAATTGTGTGGGTGAAACTGAATGAGGAATTTGGTCTTTTGTAATTTTGAGCTGTTTAAAATGAGAAGGGTTGAGTAGTTTAAAAATGGATGGGAGGAGCTGGGGCTTAATGGCAACCCACAATTTTCTTCTCATGGTTGTGACTACAAAAAGAACATTTTCTAATTTCCCACAATGCTCACAAAGATGTTTCTAGATCAAGGACCTTGAGACCCTTTGAGTGTAAGAATTAGAAAGCCTTATATGGATATATACATCTCACTTTCAATTGTGTCCAAATTTTATTGAAATTTTTTAAAAAGATTTTTATTATTCATTCGACACAGAGAGCGAGATCACAAGCAGGCAGAGAGGCAGGCAGAGAGAGAGGGGGAAACAGGCTCCCCGCTGAGCAGAGAGCCCGATGCAGGGCTCGATCCCAGGACCCTGAGATCATGACCTGGGCCGAAGGCAGAGGCTCAACCCACTGAGCCACCCAGGCGCCCCCAATTGTGTCCAAATTTTAATACACAAGTTTATAATATAAATCAATATAAATAAAATAAATTAATAATTATAAGTTAATAATTATATCCTATAATAAAATATTATCGTAATATAAATAAGTTAATAATTATAAATTATAACTATATGAATATTTAGGTTTTAAGAAAAATCATCTTGTATACTTTTTAAATGTTAGTATTTCACTTTTTCTGGTCCCTTAAATAATGCTTGTATAGCATGAACCTTTATTTTTGCAATAAAAGCCTAAGTTTGCAGCAAGTGGGGCGTAAATTATACAGCTATACTCATACAAAAGTGCAGTCATGAAAACACATTATGCCAACCACATTCCTTATTAAATGCATGCTAATATTTTCTTTGACTTTTATTCTTTGTATGTTAGTCATGTAGATAAGGAAGAATATTTTCATGAAGAATATTTTCATGGGAACTCCTTATTAAATGTTGAATATGTTGATAGTGAGATGGATCACTATCAAGGAGGTCCGTACTGCACCCTACTCCAAAACCTTTGCCTTTGAGTCTATTTTTCTGCAATGCCTTTTGTTGTCACTGTTGCTGTTACAAGACGGGATTTTCAGTTTTAAATTTAAGTTTCATGCAACTAAGGAGCTCTTCCCATTTCTTCCCTGTGGCCCATACCATGCTTTGGTTTCTTTAACAACAGTTCTAAGTAGGGAACCTGGAGCACTGAGTTTCCGTGGAGATGCTGGGGCTCCTGGTGGTGGCAGCACTGCCTTTGCTCTCTGTGGTTGGAAATGAAAGTGTTCACTACCGAACAGCACACTTCGGGGGACCTTTGAGTACAGAATGATTGGAATCAATTAGATGAACAAACATGCAACCGTCATAGATGTCCAGTAAAGCAACCTCATTTTAGGAAAACCAAATATATTAAGTTCACAAAAACACATTGATTGAGGGATGGTATGGTTTACATTATGAAAAACCTGCAAAATTCTTCAAGTAGTGAGCTACAGAATACAAATTTTGAAATCCGCATTTACAATTTTACAGCATTTACAAATATTACAATTTTTACTCTGGCACACCAGAGTAAAGCACCCTGGTTTTCACATGAAAGTAGGACGTTTTGCATTTGGCAGGTGTTTGCACTTTGCAAAGGAGCCCATTGATGGATCTCCTCTGATCTGCATATTCCCCCAGCTGTGGGCAAACACCATTACTCCCCCCCACCCCCGCAGAACCCACACAGCCTGGTAGAGAGCCCTTGACCTCTAACCCAGCACCAGTTCCTCCCACCCCATTCCTACAAAGGCATTTGTTTGTTTGTTTGTTGTGTGTGGTTTGATTTTTTTTTTTTTTTTTTTTTTTTTTAGTGGAGGTATATGTCTATTGCAGGTAACATGTATTTGTTTGGCCACTGTCTGTATTAAAATACTGCTGAGGTTTAGTGGACAGAATTGAGACACACCTTTTAAACCCTTAAGTGATGGACATTTTGGGGGCGCCTGGGTGGCTCAGTTGGTTAAGCATCAGCCTTCGGCTCAGGTCATGATCCCAGAGTCCTGGGATCGAGTCCCACATTGGGCTCCTTACTCAGCGGGGAGCCTGTTTCTCCCTCTCCCACTCCTCCTGCTTGGGTTCTCTCTCTGTCAAATAAAATCAATCTTTTAAAAAATGATGGACATTTTGTATTACATTTTAAAATAACCTCCCTTCTATTTCAGAATGTTATAAGCAAACCTATTATACCCACATATGGCAAACATAGGGTAGATGCACATTTTCTTACTAAGTTAATATTTTTTAAAGTTCTTATTGAATTTCAGTTAGTTAACATACTGTGTAATCTTAGTACGATATAGAGATTCAACACTTCCATACATGACCTGCTACTAATTACAAGTGGACTCAAATCCCCATCACCTAGTTCACCCCCCCCACCTCCCCTGTAGTAACCATCAGTTTGTTCTACACTTGAGAATCTATTTCTTGGTTTCTCTCTCTCTTTTTCCAAGTTAACGAATATTTGACAGATACTTCTTCCTACATTCTGGGATAATAACTTGATATTATATCCCCCTACACTGAAAATTATTTGCTCATCACTTTATGCTGTACACAATGCTTTTTCTGAGGAAATATCATAAACATGACTCTGACCCAGTAATTTGAAGAAATACGCATTGCGCACAAGCAGCATGAGTAGAAAATTTATGCCCGACATCCCCACTTTGATTCCATGTGAGGGGCAGAATCTAATTTTGTTCTGCCCAGAACAAAAAGGGGGTGGAGACATGCAAAACTGTGAGCCCTGAGGTGACAGGTAGCCCACATCAGTCTGTTACACTGACGAATTTTTAAAAACTCGATTTAACCAGCACTTTGCACATAGCTGGTGCTCAATAGTACTGATAGGTCAGTTAACTGACTTTGGTTAGTTCTTGATTTGCCTGGTTTAGTCCTTGCTGGTTTTCCTATTTGCTGCCTGATGGGTCCATCTGTTAATAATTAGTTCCCAGCTTTAGGCTAGGCTCTTTGCTTGACACCGACCTTCTTGCTGTTATTTTATTTTCTGAAATGTTTTGGAAAGGGCTTCATTTTTGAACAGGAGAGATGGCAAACCATGGCCAGACCTTCCCTTGAAGAAATGTAGTTGTTCTGGGAATAGGCGAGCTATCAGTCTTGTCAGTGGAAGAAGGCAGGGCAGCCCTCCATTTCTTAGAGAGGATTTGCTTCATTTGTCACCTAGTGGCTGGGCAGAAGGGAGGAGCTCCAAAGCAAGTGTGAAGTAACTTGCCTCCTACCTGGCCCCACCTCCGCACCCCCTTGGCCCCTTACCGCTGTCTGTTGGTCTGTCTGTCTACCTACTCGGGCTTCTTCTAGCCTCCAGCATTCTAACCCTGGCTGCTCTGAGGTCATGTCTCCCTTTCCAAATCCATTCCCCTTTCCATGTCCCACACCCTAGAGCAAACATTTATGAATAGAGATTCCACTAGCTGGTTGTTAGAAGAGTAGCAATTAAACCAATTCATACCAATATATGCTGTAATTTGTATAAGAATATTTACATTTCGGAAGAATATGTGCTTAAACTAAAAAAGCAAAGTGATGATGACCAATTTTGTATCAGTAAGGACGTATTTGAAACAGAATCTTCCAGGTACTTAATGAGTGGAAGTTTATTCTCATTCTATCTCGGTCTCTTGAAGGATAAGAAGCAATGTATTGGGATAAAAGCTAACTATTTGCTTATAAACTGGTGCCACGCTTGGTAACGTTCTGCTTGCCTCTGACAGCTTTGTAAATAGTTAAGCTGCTATGTAGCTTAGTTAGGAGAATCTCAGAAGATTAGTTTATCACTTTCCTTCTCTGATATGAATGAAGGAGGTGATTAATATTGTGGAGTTTGTGCCAGAGAGAAAGGCAAGGCAGTTTCTGTCTCTTGCCAGCTGTGTGGCCTTGGGCAAGGAACACGACCTTTCTAAGCCACAGCTTTCCTGTTGAGCTCATATAGTTGATAAGTGTGATTTCTGTATAGGGAAAATCATTAATATTCTCAAATACGTACATTTGAAGCAATTTGGGTCAGAGTCCCACTATTGTTATTATTGTTGGTTTTAATACTGGTCAAAATAATTCTGAAGTTCATACATGGAAGAAAAAGTGTGTCAGTATTGTCAAGAAAGTTTTGAAAGAAAACAAACAATGAAGGGGAACTTGCCATACCGGATATTAAACTTTCCAGCATGGCTGCTACAACCAAAATAATATGAATATTAGCTCAGGAATGAACACAGTGATCAATGGATCAGAACAGAGAGCGCAGAAACAGATTCAAGTTTTCGTTAAAATATGAACTTTGTATATGGTGATGCTTATATTTCAAATTATTGAGAAAAGCAACAATTACCTCATATAGAGCATTAAAGTAATGAAATATTCCCCTGAAAGGAAAGGAAGGAAGAAAGAAAGATAGATAGATTTGTAACTTGAGTAAATACAAAGAGAATATTAGGATATAATGAAGATTATGAAACTTGAGGGTAGGGAAGGGACATTCATATGTTAGACAGAAAAATCCACAAATTGGGGGTGCCTGGGTGGCTCCGTCCAGTAAGCATCTGCCTTCAGCTCACGTATGATCCCAGGGTCTGGGGATTGAGCCCCATGTCAGGCTCCCTGCTCAGTGGGCAGTCTGTTTCTCCCTCCCCCAGCTGGTGCATTCACTCTCTCTTCCTCTCTCTCTCACAAATAAAATCTTTAAAAGAGAAAAATCCACAAAAAATTTTAAAAATGGATTGACGTGACTACAAAGAAACCGAACTTCATGTCAAAGGCACCATTAAAAAGTTGAGGGATGGGGTGCCTGGGTGGCTCAGTGGGTTAAAGCCTCTGCCTTTGGCTCAGCTCATGATCCCAGGGTCCTGGGATCGAGCCCCATCAGGCTCTCTGCTCAGTGGGGAGCCTGCTTCCTCCTCTCTCTCTGCCTGCCTCTCTGCCTACTTGTGATCTCTGTCTGTCAGATAAATAAATAAAATCTTTAAAAAAAACATATAACAGAAAAATGAGTACACAAGATGATCTAGCAATTATCTAATGAGGGATACAAATAGCCATTAAACATTTTAAAAAGATGCTAAACTACAGTGTTGGTCAGAGATATGTATCCTAAAGAAATAGAGAGTTTTCATGTATCAGAAAGACGAGAATTTTTAAAAAATGGATCAAATTTACTTTGGCAAAATGTGGAGAAAACATACCTCTTAGGCACTATTGGCGAATTGTAAATTGTTAACAACATTTTTGAAAGTCACCTGGTGATATGAAATTTAAATGTGCATATCTTTGACCTAGAAATGCCACTTCTAGGAATCTAACTTACATAAATAAAAGTGCTAGTTTTAAGGAAAAGGCTGAGTGAAATTGCATATTGCTGCATTTAAGGAATGAACTCTCCAAAGCCCTGGAATGTACCCTGAACATTCACCAATAAAACTGATTATTATTTACCACCAATAAGACTGAATATTATTCAAATATTTACATAGGTCTACACTCACTGATTTAGAAAAATATCCGTGATATATGGTGAAGTGAAAAAAGCAAGTGCTAAAAATAGATGTAATACATTTTATTTTTTACAAAAAGACTATATACCTGGTTGCGTGTCTAAGACTATGTAACACCTGGGGTGTGGGGGGGGGGGCAGTCATAGACAGACTTATGGAAGGATACATTCCAAAATGTTGGAAGCTGAAGAATGGGACTAGATTGGAGGAGGAGAGCATTAATTTTTATATCTCTTTATTGCTTGAATTACTGCACAAAGCCTTCATTACTCTTACGAATTGAATTATGTCCCCCCTCAAATTCATATATTGAAGTCCTAACCGCCCAGTACCTCAGAATGTGACCTTATTTGAAATTAGCTGTAGGTGTAATTTGCTAAGCTAAAATGAGATCATACTGGAGTGGTTGTCCTTATGACTGGTGTCCTTATAAAAAGGGGAAATATATATATATATAACTTTATATATATATAGATATAGATATAGATATGAGATTTTATTTACTTGAGAGACAGTGGGAAGGAGCGGCAGGGAGGAGCAGAGTGAGAGAGAGAAGCAGACTCCCCACTTAGCAGGGAGCCTGATGTGGGACTTGATTCCAGGACCTAGAGATCATGACCTGAGACAAAGATAGACGCTTAACTAACTGAGCCACCCATATGCCCTTATAAAGGGGAAACTTAGACACAGAATCAGGGAAGACAATGGGAAGACCAAATGATGGCTATCTACAGCTGAGGGGAGAGGCCTGGAGCAGCCACTGCCTTCCCTCACAGACCCTGGAAGGAACCCACCTTGCTGTCAACACTTTGCTCTTGGATTTCCAGCCTCCAGAACTGTGAGACAAAAAAATTCTGTTGTGTAAGCCTCCTGATTTCCAGTCCTTTGTGTTGGCAGCCCTAGCAAACAAATACAATCACTCTTGAAATTAAAAACCAATAAAATATTTTTGAAAAAGGTAAAGAATAAAAAGAACTGCATTGTGTAAGTTTATTCATTCAAGAAACATTTACCAAGTATCTGTAATGTGCCAAGTAGTTTATCTTTTTTTTTTTTTTTTTTTGTCAGAGACAGAGGGAGAGAGAGTGAGCGAGCACAGGCAGACAGAGAGGCAGGCAGAGGCAGAGGGAGAAGCAGGCTCCCTGCCGAGCAAGGAGCCTGATGTGGGACTCGATCCCAGGATGCTGAGATCATGACCTGAGCCGAAGGCAGCCGCTTAACCAACTGAGCCACCCAGGCGTCCCCCAAGTAGTTTATCTTAATTATTTTTCTTAATTTTCCAGAAATGGAAAAGGATGGCAAGAGGATAAGAATTAGTGCCTGCATTTTACAGACATTCTGTAGCTTTTCCATTATCACACAGTGAATAAATTTTAGGGTAGGAATCAGTACCTGCTTTTCTGTAGCAAATTCCATTGCTGAGTACTTGATCTCCTCATTGTCCATTTCCAATCTTTAGTGAGCACTCAGGAAAATGTTCCCATCTCCATTTCTAGAATGTTAAGATAAGACACAGAATAATGATGCCAGAATGACACTGCCCATAAAGTATGACACCAAAGTGGAATGATTTTATGGAATCTCCTTTTATTGTGTTGTATTGAAGGGAAAGACAGTGAACAATGGTTATAGCTTTTTCTTGGTTGTTCTCAACATTTCATGTTCATTTTTATCTTGCCAGTTGTCTAAGCTAGAGAGTTAAAAAATAGGAAGATGGAAGAAAGAAATATTTCAGAAGTCATATGACTTAATCATAGATAGGTGGTTTGGCTCAGTGACATATTTCAGAGTTTCATCAGAGAGAAGTCGAACTGAAAATACCCATGACCTTGTGATACAGATGTTATATTTTCCAAATCCTTTAGTGTAGGGCAGAAGGTTTCTTTGTTGCTCAACTTGCAAAGGGCACTCTGATGACCTCTTCTATTAATTCTAGCCACAGCAATTATACATTTGGATGCTTATTATTTTATGCGACCATTTATGGATAAATGCTTATTCATCCAGCTCAATGCACACTTTCTATCACTTTCTCTCAGGTCAGTTTGTTGTACCTTCTTCTTTGCAGCTGTAACACATTTTTACTTAAAATACAGAATATATAAGATATTCTTAACAACATGTATTCTCTTGTATTATTTATGTGTGAGAATCTTTTTCTAAATTGTAAATTCCTTAGCGTTTGAGACCACTCAATAAATTCCTTAGCGTTTGAGACCACTCAAACTCCATGTTCATTAGGATCTCACAACCAGGCATACCAGTGACCTAGAGAGCAGAGAGGATTAGAAATACCGGGCGGGTCAGCGGTGTGGTGGCAGAAGAGCACCTTCCCCGTCTAGACAGGGGACGATCTCATCATTCATCTTTCCCACAGGTACTACATCTCCAGTTGGCATGATCACAACTCTGTAGTTTGCAGACAGTTCCCTTTTCCAAATATCCACTCCTCTTTGCTTCCCTGCTTCCTTCACTCCCTGGCAGAATACAGTTAGTAGTAATAGTACCAGTACTGTTACTTGCACTGGGAATAGCTAACACTTATATGGCATTAATTGTGACAGGCACTTTTCTAAGGCTTTGCATACACTAAATGTCTTAGATAGGTACTATTATTAGCCCCATTAAATAGATGATAAAATTAAAGTGCAAAGAGATTAATTTGCTCCAAGTCAGATAGCTCCTAAGCGGTACAGCCATAATCCAACCCAGGCAATCTGGTTTCAGAGTCTATGCTCTACACCACTATGTCTTCATACCCAAGGAACTCACACCTGTAATTGATACTGTGGTAGAGAAAGGGAGTTGATAAAAGATTATCTATCTGTATTTATTGAACTGTTTAAAATTAAAATACAAATGTCTCATTTAAGCGGTCAAAGATCAATGGTAGGGTCCAGGCTTTTTCTTTGAGAAGAAGTCTGCTGATTGAAATTCCTCCACATTGATCTTGAATTATTTTTGTCCTTTTTGCATGGTTCCATAATTTCTAGCTTTCATTTCACTGAAGAGAGAAGTTGAAATGCACTCGCAAAGTAATGAGTGCAAGATCCATCGAGACGTCTACCGTTGTCTTCCAGTTATTTTTAGGTGTCTGACCTCCCCAATGCAAAAACATCTTCAATTTTTATTTCAGATTTTCATTTTTTCAATTTAGGGAGTCCTTCCAAAGCATTTGTTTTCATAGACCCAGAATTCTCTGTTTTCACGCGGAACCCGAATTGATTCACATAACATTTAGTTTGAGTAATGACACTAGTTGATACAACTGGCATAGACTCCGAGGAATCAACACCTCTGACTTGAAAAGCACACAAGTCATGAGCGAGACGGGGAGTCTGGGGTACCCCGGAGGGCAGGTTCTCCAGTCAGGAATCGGGAGCCATGGTTTCCAGACAGTAGGTGTGTAGAGGGGTTAGGAGGGTTGGGTAACCTGGTGTTAGATGAAGGTGACTGAGCAAGTGCTAATGTGTTCTGTGTCCTCGGAGCCCTCGGCTATCCCCTCCACTGCAAGCCTTCTCTAGTTGTGTCTCCACCTGACACAGAGGGAAGGGCCTCCTCTTCAGTGACCCTATAGTATGCTATGTTTCTAGTGCATACTTATCATTCTTAAATGTGGCTGTGTTTTTTAAAATTTTTTGTTGTGATAAAATACACATAGCCTAAATTTACCATTTTTACTGGTACAGTTTGGTGGCATTAATTACATTCACATTGTTAGACAACCATCACCACCATCCATCTCCAAAACTATGTACCCATTAAACAATAACTCTCCATTGTCCCTTCCCCCAGTCCCTGGCAATCACTGTTTTACTTCTGTGCCTATGATTTTAAATATAATAGGTACCTCATATAAGTGGAATCACACGGTGTTAGTTTGTATGCATTGCCTTAGTTCATTTAGCATAATGTCCTCGAGGGTCATCCATGATGCAGCATGTGCCAGAATTTCCTTCCTTTTTGAGGCTCAATGATATTCCATTGTACATATATATCACATTTTGTTTATCCATCCATCTCTCCAGGGACATCTGGTTTGCTTCCAAGTTTTAGCTATTGTGTGTAATGCTGCAGTGAACAGGGGTGTCCAATGGTCTCTTCAAGACCCTGCTTTCAATTCTTTTGGGTATTGAGTGTGTGTGTGTGTGTGTGTGTGTGTGTGTGTGTGTGTGTTAGTATGTAGCTCTTCCTCACTGGAATGTGAACTAAATCTCACATTTTTAGTGGATAGCACACTTCCTGGCACATAGTAATTTAATAAAGGCTCATTAATAAAACATACTCTTTGACAGATACCTGGAGGTTTTATCTAAGGAAGGTCTAGAGCCATGATTACTAACCACATGCAATTTGTACCTGGAGAATTACTCACACCTGAAGTAGAGTTAATTTGAGAACTCTTGTCCCAAAACACTGAGAATCTATAACTAAGATCTCCTTTCCTTCTTTCTCCCTTTTCCCCCAGGTAACTGTATATAGAATCGTACAGCATGTCTTCTCCCTAAAACTATGAGACCTACCTCATTTTTCTAACTGTAGACTCTTATATATAAATTGTAGGTGGCAGAATTTTCCAAGGAAAGCACAAATCACTATTTACTCTTGACATCTATTTATAAAAGAGTCTATCTAAGTCTTTAGAATGAAACATGAAGTCTCCTATTTTCACTTAGCATTTGATGCAGACGTTTTGGATAGCTCCCGAATGTTTACATCAGCTAACTGATCATCATTACTGCCATGAAAAGATTCAATTTCCAACAGCTTAGAAGACTACGTGAAAATTCTGTGGGGAGAGCATACATTTTAAAGCTTAAAATAAAAAAAAAAAAAAGAAAAGAAAAGAAAAAAAAGAAATGCTTTGAAGCCATTGACACAGGCACACCAGAAACAATTTCATGAAGAAATGTTTCAAAAGAAAAAAATGAACCAAACTCTGATGAGGTTGCTTGCTGTCTGGGACTGTTTCAGCTAAACTGCGGACCCAGTGAAGTCTATGTTATTAGTGAAGTGTTATTAATAACCCTTTTAATGGGATGAGTTCTACATTTTTTTCCTTCACTGCCATTATAAAGAAACTATATATTTTTGGCTTCAGTCATGATATATTAACTTTATTTTTACAATGATTTCCTTTATGTACTTTTTACTGGTATAATCTAGGACTGATGGTTTGAGAGAATGGAAAAAAAAAAACAAAAAAATAAAAAAGAAGGAAAGAAAGAAAAGAAAAAGCTCAGGAAATACACCAGTCTTCTATTTATGAGAATAGTTATTTTGGGAGCACCTGTGTGGCTCAGGCAGTTAAGCCTCTGCCTTTGGCTCAGGTCATGATCCCAGGGTCCTGGAATCAAGTCCCGAATCAGTCTCCTTGCTCAGCAGGGAGCCTGCTTCTCCCTCTGCTTCTTCCCCTATTTGTGCTCTCTCTCTTTCTCTCTCTCTCTCTCACTCTCTCTCAAATAAATAAAATATTTTAAAAAAAGAATATTTTAGGGGCGCCTGGGTGGCTCAGTGGGTTAAAGCCTCTGCTTTCAGCTCAGGTCATGATCCCAGAGTCCTGGGATCGAGCCCCAGATCAGGCTTTCTGCTCAGCAGGAGTCTGCTTCCTCCTCTCTCTCTGCCTACTTGTGATCTCCATCTGTCAAATAAATAAAATCTTAAAAAAAAAAGAATATTTTATTTTTTATTTGCATTTAGATTGCATTTGTCTTGCCAATGGCTCTTCCACTAGTTTTATTGGGCAAGACACTACCCTTAGCTTTCTCACTTTAGATTTTTTTACTTCATAAACGATACAATCATGTAGACATATTTGTAAGAGGGAGGGTCTGATTTTGGTAATGTGTTTATGACCTTATTCAAGGACACAAGCTAAGGGGGCCACAGAGTGTGAGAAAGGACTCAGAGGATGCCCTCAAGTTCTCACAGCAGAAAACTGAAAGGGAACGAATGTCAGCAAGTCACCTTCATTTCTCAACTCCCGAATTAAACTTCTAGCAGAAGGTTTCCTTAGTTTCCATTGTAAACACAGAAATCTGGAAAACAGTAGTATCTTATGGTATTTGTCAGAAGTATACCTGAGCACAAGTGACTTGGGTAACTGTCCTGCATTCCTTGTGTTACCTTCTTTCTAGCTGATGCTCCTGTCCCCACTCCCCTGAACATACACATGCACTGCCCAGCAGTGACCTAGAGAGGAAAGAGGAAGGGAGTATTTATTTACAGAGCTTATATTTGAGTTGGGGACATAAACAAGAAAAAAATTAACACATAGCAGGTGTCAGGTAGGAATACGTACTCTGAAAAAAATGAAATCCGGAAGAGGGACTAGAGAATTATAGGGCGCGCGCGCATGTGTGTCTGCATTTATGTGTGTTGGGAGTAGCTAATTAGGTGGTGTTTGAATCAAAGCCTGCAAGAATCCTAGGCATGAGCTTTGTAATACCCCCCCAAGATGCAGGCAAGAGGGCAGCTTCCCCAGGCTCTGCTCATTAGAGGGACGCACATATCACAAACACAAACACATTTGTCAAAGAATACACGCGTGCTTCTCTTTCTCAGGGCTTGGCACTGAGCGCTAGCACAGCACAATGAGTGACCCTAAATGTCTCTTTTTGGGAATAAACTCGCTCAGGCGCCAGAGAAACTCTTGTCAAAAAATCTCTTGTGCCGTGACCTCAAAAGAAAATGCCACAACGTCCCAGTGCTGTTAAGGGTAGCTGAGTTGTACTGCTGTTCATACTGGAGAGGGCAGGAGGAACAGCAGTGCACGGTAAAAGACATGTTAATTGACTTGTCAGATTCTTCTCAGGAAAGAACGGATTCTTGCATAATGACAAATTATTTCCCATTAGTGTGCTAAATGTCCACTCCTTCCTTCTCCTCATGCTCTGATTTGTAGTTTTGGAGATAGAAATTAATTTGAGTTTTTACATTGAAATTATCAGGACACTGAACACTAGACTTGTGGATCATTTCATATGTACAAAAATATTTATTACAGTCTACGTACCTTTTCCAAAAAGAAGTACAAGTTAATCTTTACTTAATCAATTTAATTAAAATTTTGATTGCCACTATAAAAATTATTAAAGTTAGTAATCTTTAATATTTTGTCTACTCTATCATAAAATAACCATAGTTTTACACTGAAATAAAATTGTCACCATGAAAGTCTATTTGTCAAGGCAAGAGAATATAATCTATTTTACTTGGCAGTTTGTTGTCTTATCATTGTAAACACAAGATGCAGAAACTCTAATTTTACTTTTGCCCTGGGCTCTAGCAATGTGAGAGATGGGTCTAGAGCCCTGCCAAGACTGGAGGAAAGAAAGTTCTGGGCTGAGGGAAGAGCAAATACAAAGGCTTTAATATGAAAATGAGAATGGCCCCTGTGAGGATCAGCACATAGGCCAGCTGTAGCAAGAGGGAGGTAAGCCAAGAGTGGATCAGTAGGAAACCAAGGAGAGGTAAGCAGGAGCCAAACAATCTAGGTATGTCATTGTATGAAATTTGGATTTTAGTCTAAGTGCTGTTGGAAGTCTTTTGAAAACTGAGAGCTGATACCACAAATATTAAAAAAAATATATCACTTAGACTGCTCTGAAGAACAATGCTGGAATTAGGAAAGCCAGTAATTTATCACAATCCTTCAGGCAGGAGATGATGTGTGTGAGCTAGGGGGACAGCAGGGGAGGTCACTGAAGTTGGGATTTATTTTGAAATTAGCCAACAGGACTTGCAGATGAATCTACTGTGGAATGAGAGAGAAAGATGGAAGTCATGGGTGACTCCAAGGTCTTCAGATGATGCAACAGGTTTGCTAAGGTGGGAAGACTGGGGAGAAATTGAATTTGAAGAAGAAAGTCAAGACTATTGTCTTAAATTAAATTTGAGGCACTTCTTCGACATCCAAATGTAGATGTCTAGGAGGCATTTAGATATCTCAGAGTTCAAGAGAGAAGTTAGGAATGCTTGAATCAGTACTGGGACCCAAGAGCTAAAGTTGTTTAGTCTTGAAATGGTTGCAATCATCTACGGACTAAAGGTAGATAGGGAAGAGGATGGAGTCCTTCAATATTTAAAAGTTGGGAAGAGAAGGTGTCACCTCAGTTTAAATATCACCCTCTTCAGTAAGCCTTCTCTGACCCTTCAAGGTAAGTTATGCTCCTAGTTGACCCCAGAGAACCCTGTAGTTTTTACATCTATCAGTAATCCTTATGGCACAATGATGCAATCCCCTATTTCTCATTCCCTTCCAAACTGTGAGCTTGTAGAAGTCTTCTATGCTTTTGTATTCTCATCATCTTGTGTAGGGTTTGGCTTCTTGAATAAATGAACTATTTACCATTTGTTAGGAAATTTGGGGATATTTAATTTTTATAATTAAAGTCTTCAAAAGTGTTCTTTTAAAGAAAACACTGACTTTATTATTGTTTTTAAATAACATATCAGTAATTCTCCCAATTAAAACATCTCTTATCTATCTATTTATAGCAAAATATTTAAAAAATCCACCACCTTAGGTATCCATGTTCATGGATAGGAAGACTCAATATTGTTAAGAGATTAGTTCTTCCCAACTTAATCTATAGATTCAATGTAATAGCAATAAAAATCCCAGCAAGTTATTTTGAGAATATTGACAAACTGATTTTAACTTTATACAGAAGCAAAAGACCCAGAATAGCAACAAAATATTGAAGGAGAATAACAAAGTTGGAGGACTGACGCTACCAGACTTCAAGATTTACTATTAATCACAATAATCAAGAGAGTGTGGTATTGACAAAATAATGGGCAAAAAAGATCAATGGAAGAGAATAAAGAACTCAGAAATAGACTCATATACATATAGTTGATTGATATTTAACAAAAACAATACAATGGAGAAAAAGTCTTTTCAAGAAATGACACTAAAATGATTGGACATCCACTCACATACATAAAATGAATCTAGACACAGACCTGACACACTTCACAAATACTAAACCAAAACTGATCATAGACTTAAATACAAAGCACAAAACAATGAAACTCCTAGAAGATAACATAGAAAATATAGATAACCTGGGGCAAATTAATGGCTTTTTAGATACAACACCACAGGCATGATCCATGAAAGAAACACTTGATAAGCTGGACTTGATTATATTTAAAATCTTCTGCTTTATGAAAAACGCTGCCAAGAGAATGAGAAGTCAATCCACAAACTGAGAGAAAATGTTTGCGAAAGGCATATCAGATAAAGGATTGTTATCCAAAATATACAAAGAACTCTTAAAACTCAACAATAACAAACAACCCAATTTAAAAAATAGGCAAAAGATCTGAATAGACACTTCATCAAAGAAGATAAAAAGATGGCAAACAACCACATGAAAAGATGCTCAACATCATATGTCATTAGGGAAAATACAAATTAAAATAACAATGAGGTAATGCTACATATCTATTAGAATGGCTAAAATCTAAAACACTAACAACAATAAATGCTGGAGAGGATGTGGAGCAACAGGAGCTCTCATTCATTGCTGGCAGGAATGCAAAATAATACAGCCACTTTGGAAGACAGTTTGGCAGTTTCTGACAAAACTAAAAATACTCTTACCATCTGATCCAGAAATTACATTCCTTGTTATTTACCCAAAAGAGCTGAAAGCTTATGTCCACACAAAAATGTGCACATGGATGTTTATAGCAGCTTTATTCATAATTGCCAAAACTTGGAAGCAACCAAGATGTCCTTCAGTAGGTGAACGGATAAATAAAATGTAGTAGGGCCTGACGATAGAATATCATTACAAGCTAAAAGGTAATGAATATCAAGCTATGAAAAGACATGGAGGAATCTCAAATGTACATCACTAAGTGAAAGAAGCCAATCTGAAAAGGCCACATCCTGTATGATTCTAACTACATGACATTCTGGAAAATGCAAACTGTAAAGACAGTAAAAAGATCAGTGGTTTCCAGGGTTTAACGGGGAGGGAGGGACAAATAGGCAGAACATAGTAGATTTTCCCCCCCACAGATCAGATTTTTATTTAAAAAAATTTTTTTTATTATGTTATGTTAGTCACCGTATAGTACATCATTAGTTTTCAATGTAGTGTTCCATGACTCATTGTTTGCATATAACACCCAGTGCTCCATGCAATCCGTGCCCTCCTTAATACCCATCACCAGGCCCACCCACGTCCCCCAACCCACTCTCCTTTAAAACCCTGTTTGATTCCCAGAGTCCACAGTCTCTCATGGTTCCTCTCCCCCCTCTGATTTTAAGGGTAGTGAAACTATTTTGTATGATACTATAATAGTAGATACATGTCATTTTATACTTGTTAAAACCTGCAAAATGTACACCAAGAGTGAGCCTTATGTAAACTATGAATTTCAGGAGATGAGGCTGTAGCGACGTAGGTTCATTAATTGTAATGAGTGTACGACTCTGGTGTGGGATGTTGATACTTGGGAAGGCTGTGTGTCAGGGGAAGAAGAGAATATGTGGGAGCTCTCTATACTTTCTGCTCAATTTTGGTGTGACTCTAAAGTTACTCTTAAAAAACAGTTTATTTAAAAAAAATCATCATTTGGGTATCACTGTCTTTCACTCCCTAATGTTCACCGTCTTAAAAATAACTTTTTCTAATTTATGGATGTATATAATACAGTGGAAAGATGAATCTTGTCTGTTTGACTCTATCTTCCTGGAAGCAGAAGTACCTCGTTTTTAACGTATTTGTTGCACTCACTGATCAAATTTTATCAGAAGAAATGAATTCTACACTATTTTTTTTGTAAAAATTATGCTTTTGTATCTTTAAATTCTTAATCTTAGGGAAACCTTTAGAAACAGTTCACTAAGAAGCATAACTAGGCTTCATGCCCACTTTTGAATAGGGCAGTCTTCAGTATCACCCCACTCTCTCAGGTGGGGCCTTCTTGATACCCATGTCCAGTGGCTTGGGACACCCTGAGTCTCCAGAATTCCCCTCACATCCTATTTTACTCAAGTCTTTACTCTCTTTTGGTTCAGGCATCTGCTCTGGACTATAGCCTGCCCTTGGCTAATACGAACCACAGAGGGAATGGATATTATTGGGTAAGTACACTGTGTCTACATTTTAATGGACTATCTGTAAATGATGTTCTAATACACAGTAAAGACTCCAATGACAGAAATTCTAGGTGTGCTGGCAGGTTGGTGGAAGTGATATTTTGAGGTAGGTCAGAATTTTGATGTTCATGTATCACACACATTCGGCTGGCTCCTAGTCTCCCCCTTTTAGGGTCAACATCATCAACAGATGAGTGCTTTTGTCTTTTCCTTTATTAATAAAAATTAATTTGGTTTCCACTTTTGAATTTCTCTGTATTTCCTTTAAAAAGAACAAGTAAGAGTAAAATGGTCATGCCATTCTTTCCATCCCTATTAGTCCTAAGAGAACAAAGAGAAATGACAACAGTTAACCAAGGAATTTAAAGAATCCAGAAGCATTTTTGTTTGTTTCTAAATATCCTTGCTTTATGTACTGAAACACTGAAACTAGTTTTTCTGAAACCTGTGAGGTGTTTCATCTCTTTGAACCTGGTCTCATTTTACAAATATGAAAGTGACTTTCTAGTAACCTCTGACAATTGGTAGATGGGGCTGACTCCTTGAAATCAAGCTAATGCAAAATGAAATGGAGACTTAGCAAATAGTAAGTTGCTGAAAGTTCTTGACAGCATATGTTAGTTAATTAATTTGACAGTATACCGCCCGAATTTCCTGCACAAATGCAATTTTCCACTTTTGTGATCATCAAGTCTTGGAAACAAAGAGGTAGTTGTAAGTAATGATGAACATTTCTTTCTATAGATATGCAGGAGGTGTGGAGTGTGTAGACAATACCATGGCTTTGTCTTTGGTGTTGGGAATAGAAACATAAAACAGCAGAGGTAGAAATACAGTCCTTGTCCTCAAATAATTTACAACCGACTTGAGTTGATTCCAAAGAAAAGTATTTAACCCAGCAGAAAATAAAAACCTGAAGGTGAACAAGCACACAAAACCCTCAGATCGTCCCATTCTTACCCATGTGAGAGAGTGATGATGTGTCAAAACCACAGAGGGCAGTGCTCTCAGATCCCAAGTCCGAGGCGAACGTTGCATCATCTGAACTGAAGTTCGCTGTAACAGACCAGGCTTATTGGGATGAGCCAACAAGTACCTGGACGAAGGAGTCTAGTAAAAAAGTCCTGTATTTATATACATGGTTCTGCTTCATGACATCATACTCGATGTGGCTATGTCAAGGGACATGTGTCCTGACCTAAAGAAACCAGATCACTCAAGGAGAAAAATCTACTTCATTTAGAAAAAATGTACACTTAAGTATATGAACTGTATCATCAATGTAGAGGGCAGTGTCTTTCTGTTACATGAATAATAGATGCTGAAAGTATCCTGATTATTTCTATGGACAAGATATTTTTAATATCTAAAAATAACTATAGGTAGTCACTGTAGTGGCATAACTTTCTATTCTAATATATTATTTGAAAAGCAAATTTGTCTATTGGAACCTAAAGTTGTGTGTTACAGGGTTATTTCATACATGGCAGATTTTCAAAGTCCTGCAATGATGACATTGATATAGTGCCACTACTCTGTTATAACCTTTGTATATTATTTAAGTGTAACAAATACTTCATTCATTGCTTGCCCTAAACTTTGCATTTGGTGACATTCTTGCTGCTGTGTTAATATCAGGTCTATTAAGCTGGACCTCATGGTCCATTACCCTTTCTTTAGATTTGACCCCATGAAGTTTAGGGGTCTTGAGCACAGTGTGAAAAAGCAAAGGGTTTCACTCTCACCCAAGGAGCTCATTAGGACTTTATAGAAACACAATAAATACTCACACAGTACTAACATTTCCACTGAGGGATGCTCACCAGACACACAGCCTGGTGTCAGAAGGTGTCCATTGTTCCCTTTATCCAGGCCTGCCACTGATTCAGCCCGCTAACTAAAGAGAGTGCTCATTTGTAATCTGGCATCTTTTTCTTTGTAGGAAAGATTCACTTACTGGTATTCTGACTTACTGGGATTTTTTTTTTCTCCCTTTCTATGTCTTGACCCATTTCTTAAAGATTCCACCTAAAATTTGGGTTGCATAATTTAAACCAATTTCCACAGTTCATGAAACACTTCCAATAGGAAGTGCTGGGAGCAGTATCTGGACAGCAGGCCCTTATTCCCTCATAAACTACACTATAATTCACCAATCCTATTTACTTTATTAAATACAGTTTTATAATGCAGGTAAATATTATTAGATTGGCTTGGGGCACCTGCCACCAACACTGTTATTTTAGCCTTATTTTAAAGTCTAGTGTGCATTAACTCTCTGATACAACTTCTCATATTTAAAATTTTATAATAAAGAGTTATGTCATTCATTACATAGACCAAAATTTGATCATATCGTATTACTATGCCCGACCACCACCATAAGCAGGTTTCCTTTTTTAAAACAGATTTTAGTCTGAGAGTGTCATGAAACATTTTCTTCCAGGAGCTTGTAGGCAGCATGAAGTGGGATAATGGGATTTCTATCCAGAAGTAGAAGCCGTTTGTTACTGTGAAGTCCTTTTCCCTAGGGATGGCTTTTATGAGGTACAGTTGGAGATTCCAACTCTACTATTCAAATTAATCATATTTTTGGGGAAGAATGCCTCTGGAACCCCCTACAAAGACTCTTTTCGTCTTCATACTCTGCAAATTACTTAATGAAAACACTGGATTACACAAAACAAAAGGATTTTTCTGCTTATGCCAGTCAAGCATTGATGGTTTTATTTTTGTTTCTAGAACAAGAAAACGAAGGGAAAATTTTGTTTTACAAAGTCTGGATGAATCACCTCACTGCATAATTTTCTAAAAAATTTTATTGGCGGCTTGGGGAAATATTGGCAATTCAATAATTTCCAACTTGAGACCACATGATAAGACTCAAATATAAGCCAAATTTACCAACCTTTTTTTTCTTAACCTAACCAGCTACTCTTTAAAGAGAAAAGAGATTTAGAACATAGGAAATGCTTCAGCTGGACAAATGCCAAGAACATTCACTCATCTTTTACTGTGTTGGGAACTCTGCTATTCATATGGTAGATACAAAATTGGAAAAGACTATGCTAGGAATAAACAGGTTGGTGGAGCAGATTCAACTAACCACCATACAACATAGAAACATGTACCATTAACAGAGGCTGGGACAGGAGTGGAGTGTGAGGGGAAAGAAGAAGAGGGGAAGAATACACTTTGAAGGAGGAGAACTTTCCTAGGTCATTAATGGGGGACAGACATTCTATGCAGATTGCATAGCATGAGGAAAGACAAACAGGTGTAAAAATTCCTGGTGTATTTAGGGAGTAGCTTTAACTGCACACCTGAGGCAGGAAGCCAGGAGTTGGGGAAGTGATAAGAAATGTGCTTGGGAAGGTCAGGAAGTGCTAGCTCTGGATATCCTGCCAAGAAGGAATTTGATATTTCTCTTGGTGACACTGAAGGATTTCAAGGATCCATGGAAGGAAATGAAAGAAACCACTAATACAGTCAGATCATTGCTCTAGGAAGATAATTGATGGCCAGGTGGAGGCTAGTCAGGAGAGGGAGTAATTTGTTCGCAGAGAATGATAGAAGTGATTACAAGAATCCGTGAAGGCAATCCGAAAGGTCTAAACTAAGGACACGCAAAAAGGATAAGAAATAATATATTTAGGAGACATGTATGAAGAATTAATATAACTTAATGACCAACTGCATATGTAGATAAGAAGTGAGAGATAAGAGAAAGAGATAAGCCTAAAAAGTCTCCAAACTGGGTGATTGTAAATAGAAATTCCTAAGAGCAGGTTCATGGAGAACATGGTAAGTTTGGTTCTGGACACACTGAGTCTGAGACACCCACTGGGGAAGTACTTCAGGTTATTGGAAATACAAATCTAGAACTCAGGGAACATGTCAGGTAGAGTTCGGGAATCACCTTACCAGAAATGAATAGGGAAACCATAGCTGAAATCACGCAAGGAGAGAGGTTCAGGGGAAGCAGATTTCCTGTTGCATATCACCTCCCAATGACAGCGAGCTTTCTGAGATGTCCTGTTGAGAAAGAATTTAAGGCCCCTTTCAGGCAGAGTGGGAAAGAGCAACGTGAATCATGATTATATCCACCACTGGCTCCAGGGAAGGAAATGGTTGCATCTGTGTCAGACATTAGACATTCCCAGTAAGAAAAAAAAGGGACTCAAGATCCAACCCCTGGAGAACACCAGTCCTTTAGGGACAGTGGGAAAGTCTGTGCAGGTAAAAGAGAACAAGAACAGAGTTAGGAGGAACATGAACCAGTGTGTCACATGGTAGTACTTAGTTCAGCATCTCAGACATCATAGTCAAAAGTATTTGTTGAAGGGATGGATAAGTTAATAAAACCAAATGTTGACAACTATACTGCAATTGGAACGATATGGAAGGTCAGCAGCATGATTCATTACAAGAACAATATCCCCAGGTGTTTTGGGTTAAGGACATTAACTCTTTGGTTATTTTCTCCATTTGAGAGTGCTGTTTTCACACTTTTCACATAAATATGGCAATTAGTCTAGTGTATGATCATTTGGGTTAATACTACAGAAAAAATTCTTTTTTTTTTTTTAAGATTTTAGTTATTTATTCGACAGACAGAGACCACAAGTAGGCAGAAAGGCAGGCAGAGAGAGAGGGGGAAGCAGGCACCCCGCTGAGCAGAGAGCCTGAGGTGGGGCTCGATCCCAGGACTCTGAGATCATGACCTGAGCTGAAAGCAGAGGCCCAACCCACTGAGCCACCCAGGCGCCCCTGGAAAAAAATTCTTAAAACAGTAACAGGATAAAAATTTATATGACTTGGTGTAAGAAGTTAAGAAATTGGGGCACCTGGGTGGCTCAGTGGGTTAAAGCCTCTGCCTTCAGCTCAGGTCATGATCCCAGAGTCCTGGGATCGAGCCCCAAATTGGGCTCTCTGCTCAGCAGGGTACCTGCTTCCTCCTCTCTCTCTCTCTGCCTGTTTCTCTGCCTGCTTGTGATCTCTGTCTGTCGAATAAATAAATAAAATCTTAAAAAAAAAGTTGAGAAATTAAGTGTAGAAAAATAATGGTTAAAGAAAAAAATGAAAATGAAGGAAGGATACTCTTTGGGATATATCCACAAAGAAGAGAGCTAAATTCTCCCTTTTACACCCTCAAAGACAAATTCTTTTAGGAACAAAAGGAGAGAAGAGATGCCCCATCTATCAGATAATGTAGAGAATCAAATGCTTCCAGCCTGCACCAAGCATGTAAACACCACTACCCTATTATTCAGGCATTTTGTATTTGAAGAAACTTCTTTGCCTCTGAAACTTGACTCTAAAAAAGTCAATGACTCATCCATTAAATGCTTTCTTCTGAACATCAAACCTGTGTCTGACACCGGTCAACCTGTCATGGGTGTTGGCAGAATCAATGAAAGGATGTGGAAGCTTTAGAAACAAGTGGAGTGTAGCTGCTACCACAAGGAGACAAAGTTTTGGGGCTGTATTATGTCTGTCCATTGACAGTAGGGCAAGTGGGAATAAGTGCTAACATAAAAACACAAATGTAAATAAGCAGAATGGGGCACCTGTGTGGATCAGGTGGGTTAAAGCCTCTGCCTTTGGCTCAGGTCGTGATCTCAGGGTCCTGGGATGGAGCCCTTCATCGGGCTCTCTAATAGGAGAGAGAAGCAAGGAGCCTACCTCCCCTCTCTATCTGCCTGCCTCTCTGCCTACATGTGATCTCTGTCAAATAAATAAATAAAATCTTTAAAAAAATAAATAAGTAGAATATTCAGCAATTATGATACATATGGGGAGATAAAGTCCAAAGAAGGAAGAAATCACATCTTCCTTCTTTGGAAGGAAGGAATAGATATCAGCAAAACCTCTTTGGAAGACTTTCCAAACACTTCCAAAAAAGAACAAGACTGGCAAAGCCTCTTTGAAGAAGGTAAGGTTTACACTGAACCCTAAAGAAACCTGAAGGAAAAAAATGCATAAAATTCTCATCAGTGAGTAGGAGGAGGAAAGGTAAGGCAGGTAACTTGAGCAAAGGCAAAGGAAGAGAAATTTGACAAATTCTGGAAGAGGGAATGAGCCAACTGAGCCACAGAAGACATTTGAGGACTCTGGAGTCTCTGATTCCACTCTTCAGCACCCCAACTTACTCCTCATTGCTCCTTTTTTGTCTCCTTTGGCTTTGAGTTGGGCGCTGGTTGTTTGGATTCCTGCCAAAGGAAGAAGTGTGAAGGTGCCCCGCATGTTGCTTCTACCTCCTATGCTTCATAATGCTCTGAGATGATGCCAATACAAGGTTTTGCAAGCCAGCTTCCCCCAGCTGTTGGAGAAAGAATTTACTGATGTAAGTCTGAAAACCTCAGAGGACCTAAAACAAAAGAACATTCTCTAAAAATGGGAAGGCAGGAATAAGTCCTCTCACATGGGCTGTGAGGAGGTGCTAGAAGAGGGACTCCAATACTTCTGAACTTTTGTAGCTTTAAGGATTGGAAAATATGACCTATCTTTGGATAAGGGTCTTGCTTTTTTTTTTAAGCACAATTTTTTTGGTAAGCTTTTTAATCCTGAAGATGTGATGTGCCCTACTTACTGTTCCAGTGGCAGCCCTGAACTGGTCATCTAAATTCAGCTGTTTTTCACAAAGGTAGGGTAGCCTTACTGTGATTACATGCTGGACTTTTGACTTTCCCAGAATTTGGTATAAGCTTCTTGATGGCAAACTCTGTATTTTATACTTCTTTATATCTGCCATGTTTTTTTTTTTTAAAGATTTTATTTATTTATTTGATAGAGAGATCACAAGCAGGAAGAGAGGCAGGCAGAGAGAGAGGAGGAAGCAGGCTCCCCGCCGAGCAGAGAGCCCGATGCGGGGCTCGATTCCAGGACTCCGAGATCATGACCTGAGCCAAAGGCAGCGGCTTAACCCACTGAGCCACCCAGGCGCCCCTATCTGCCACGTTTTATTTTGCTGAAAACATTATTTTGTCTTGATTGAATACTGCCTGGCCCTCTACTTTACTCAGTTATTTAAACAAATAACACTGAGAGAGAGGAGGCTCTGAGAAAGATTTTCATTGTCCCTTGGGCCTTTTAATAGTTTAACTCCAACCTATTTTTTTAATTATAAAACTAACACATACCTCACAATAGCCAAATGGTGGCAACCATCCAAATGTCCATCAAGAGACAAATGGATAAACAAGATGCGGTATATACACACAATAGAAGATTATCCAGCCACAATACCGAACGGCATTCTGATACATGCTACAGCATGGACCAACCTTAAAAACATCAGCTGAAAGATGCCAGGCACAGCAGGCCACATCTTGTGTGATTCCATTTGGGCAAAGCTGTGGTGACGAAAAGCAAACTAGTGATTGTCAGGCACTGGGGGAGAATGGGAAATGAGGAGTAAATGCCTAATACACACAGAGTTCTCCATTCAACGTGACAAACAAGTTCCAGAACTAGACAGCATTATGAACGGACTTAATACCACTGCCTGGTATACCATATTAGGGTTAAAATGGTAAATTGTATGTTAGGTGTATTTTCCTCCAATAAAAAATAAATTTAAAAAATTTAATCAAGCTCATCACAGAAATTCCACTAAATTAAATTCTCTGACAGGAGTGCCAAGTAAAATACTATACATATACTAAAGAATTATTCATTGTTTATCTGAAATTCTAATTTAACTAGATGCCTATATTTTTATGCTAAATCTGGCAGCACTACTGAGAGTGGAAATTTTGTTTTTGTCATTGTTTTATTCTAAGCACTTAGGATAGTGTCTGGAACATGGTAGATATAACCTCAATAAAGATGTTACATGAATATAAATTTGAAAAGGCTTGTAAAAAATAGAAACTACAACATAGAAAGAAGAAACTAAAATCATTCATAGATCCACCAACCAAGAAAAATTACCCAAAATTTTTGGCTACTTCTACCTAGAGCCTTCTATATATTTTGTTTCTTCGTTGTTATTACTGTAGGCCAACTGCATATCTTACTTTTTTCAGTAATGACTTTAATGGAAGCATCCATCATGCTACCAAGATCTCCTAATAAACATAAATTGTAAAAGCTGAATGATGATGTATTGTGTAGCTATATCATAGTTTACCTATTTTCATATCATAAAATAATCAATTAACTTTTTTTAAGTGCTTTATACATAATGTGTCAGTAAACATATTGGTCTCTAAATCTTTTTGATTTTTCTAAGATAAATTAGTACAAGAAGAGTTATTATGTGGAAGAAAATATACATCTTACCACTGTCAATCTCTATGGAAATACTGATTTCCAAAGCATCAGGTTAATATATGCTTCTACCTGTGATGAATTCAGCTGCTCATTTCACTGCCCTGGCCACTACCTTTATGACAGCCTAAAATCTTTGCTAATTTGATAGAGGAAAGAGAATATCTTGTTTTAACTTATGACTTTTTAAAAAAAATGAAAACTGAACATTTTCCCACACATTTGCTAATCAATCATTTCTTTTGTGACTGGTCTCTGTTGATTTACTTAGGAGCAAGACTTATTGTTCTCATTAATTTGTATGTACTTATTTTAGATCAGAGATATTAATCCTTTGCCTGCCATTCATTTAATAAATATCATTTTTTGTCTGTTGTTAAATTTTAGTCATTCGTTCTGTGATAAGGGCTTTATTAAAAGAAGGAGTGCTGGTTTATGTGTTACTATCTCTTGTGAATTCCCTTTGGTCTGAAATGCTGGCAGAGCCAGCATCACCTCAGGGTCTCAGTGTCTGGGAGTGGACAGAAGGAAAAAATGTAAAGAAAAAGCAAGGGCAAAAAAAAAAAAAAAAAAAAAAAAAAAAGCAAGGGCACTTGGGTCACTGGAGAGCATCATTATTGCTGTCAAAACCCAGCCATACCCTCATGTCTAATTTTCCCAATTTTTTTTTTTTTCAGAAAATTTACTTTGCTGGTAAGATAGTGACTTTTACATCCATTCAGTGGTTTTGGTACTGTCAACAAATATTCATGGAACTTACACAATGAAAAGTTTAGCCTTGGAGGATTCATTTTAAGGTGAACCCGAACCAAGAATACATTGTGCCTAAAGTTCACAACTATCCATTAGGATGTGAAAGGTAACATACTGACAACAACCCAGCTTAGATGGACTGACTGTCCTGTGACAACAGACCAGCACATGCCATGATTGTTGGGGCAGAGAAAGAAAATATTAGAACTTCTAATTATATTTATTATAAATCTTGTAAAGTTTTTATTATTTATTCACTTTGTAATACATACACTTAGTAAACAAATAAACATAAATTGGAGGAATATACTGATTTTTTTTAATGGCAAGGGTGCACAAAAATGCCTTGGAAATGACTGTAAGAGATAACTAGAAAGTATAACTGTTCGTGAAAGGGACACAAAAGAAAAGACTAAAAATGAAGAGAAACACTGAGTAAGGTTTCATTCATATGTATTAGCTCCCCATCACAGAGCTGAATGGCATCCAAAAGTTATTTTTTATAAGATGAGTTTTCACTTCTTTTGAGAGTATTTGAATAAAATCTGATTGCACTAAGGAAATTTACTCAGGCAGGAGGTCCAACCTCTCCCAGTGGTAAACTAGAAGTAATTTTAGATTAAAAAGAAAAACAAAACAGAAACACAAAAAAGCTATGAGCCCAAATGGAATGATGTTATTTTAAATCAGTTAAACTAAGTTTTATTTCTAAGAGATGTTCTGCTTAGCAATTAAGGAAGACAGATAAAGGCACTGTTAGGGTTCATGGGATAGGAGTTTCTGATATATTATATTATATTATATTATATTATATTATATTAATTATATTATATGTAATATATTCCATTTTTGAGTTACCCTTTTTAAAATATGCTTTATGACTATTTGCTTTGCATAATTTTAACATCAGCATATAACCAGATATCTGGCATCTCCACTATTTCCTCTTCCAGGTGTATCTTAGTTGGGCAAAAACTAGAGAAATGGTAGATGTGACTGCTAGCAGTCAACAGCTTTTGTAATGTTTGCCCAGGTTGCAATGACCCCATGATGGAACCCTCCTGTCCTATTGAGGCTGGGCCCCTGAGAAATCTGGGAAAGAGAACTCCACACTTCCAGGACAACTTTTATTGTACTTATGGTACTGACCACAATGTGATGGGTCAAATCTCCATGAAGATTTGGGAGCAGAGGAAACTGAGGGCAGAAGGTAAAAAAAGGAAAGAAAAACAGACAAGGTGAGTGGAGAGGAAGGATTATGAATTTTCTGGACATTCTTATTTTCAGGAACAATTAGTGTCTTCTTTCCTTGAAGTCTGAGAATTCTCTTGAATTGCTCTGCAATTCCTTGAATCGTTATGTCCTTGTGATACATTTTTCCTTCTGTTTTTTGAAAGTTATCTGCAATTGGTTTCAAATACCAGGAGCCATAGAGCTAACATACATATTACATACACATTGGCCTTCACAACTTCAGCGTGTGGAACAATATGCTGGCAGATGGAAGGCTGTTCACTCTCCCATCAGAAGGCATTCTCAATACCCAAGCACAGCTCTGCTCTGCTTAATTCAGCAGGCAGTTTCCCTACAGGATCCTTCACATATGTTAGTAGTTTGTGTGGCTGACCCACTACAGTTGCTGAAGTGGCCAAGGACATTAGCTTTATCCTTCTGACAGTTGTTTTTTCAATATGTTGCATGGCCAGAAATGAATTTTCTGCAATTAATCCATTTTGTTACTTTAAGTGTGTCTGTGGTTCTGTGGGAGTATTTTTCCAATGAAGCCATGGACTCCTGGGAGCTTTTGTCTGCAGAAGTAGAAGAGTATGAGGAGGCCAGGCTTAAAGACTGTAAGGGATGTCTTCTTTAACAGCCTCAGCCTCAGAGGAGACAATGAGAGTTCCCTTCTGAGGAGCTACAAAGTTCCTTATGGGCAAATAGGAGCTCAACTTAGGTGTCACTAGAATAAACAGAAAATTACTTTGCAGTCAAAATGGTGAGGTCTGAACGTACTAGTTATGTGTCCTAAAGTAAGAGATTCTGCTTAACTCATCAACAGACAGCTGCTCACATAATTTGATTTGAAGGTTACTGCAAGGTTTCTCTTTCCAAAAAATAATTCCCTCACAGAGTATATCACCCACTCCTACAGGAAATTCCAACCTTCTTAATCAGACAATTTAGGGAGAGCCAGGAATTGTCCCCAGAAGGTTAAACTGCAGATGTTATCTAGGATCTAGGAGCAAAGGAGAATCCTGTGGGTTCTATTGATCTCTCATTGTACAATGGCAAGCATTGGCTTATTATTAGACCAACAAACTGTTCCCTAGGAAACCAGGAAAGTGGTGGGGGTGAGAGGTAAGTGCAGGTGAGCAGTAAAGTTAGAGGATGTTATCAAATAACCTGAGGTAGACATGGATCCTTAGAGCTGAACATGGAAGGTTGGCATAAGAAGAGCCAACACAATGACCCCATTGTGGTTGGGATACTAGAGAGATTATAAAAGAGACCAAGGGCAGTGTGAAGAAATGTCCTGGATGATGATACAAACACAGAATGCCTCAGGGACCTCAAAGGTTTACCTTGCTCTCTTGTTGATCAGAACAAGCAGCTATTTGAAGAATTTGTATTAATACCTGGAACTATTCTCCTGAGTTCCTCAAATATCCACTATATTTGTGAGAAAGTAAGGATCAGTTATAATAAATGACTGCTTCTGTTCTTCTGCCCTTTTTAAAGAAAAGTATTACCTTCCTCTTACATGAAGAGGATTCGTGGTGGCTATGTACACTTCACTACAGCAGAACTGGATGGGGACGGATGTACACCCACACTAATTCACTGTTGCCCTGAAGTTTTAAACCTGATAGTGGTGAAATTGGTGTATCTTTAGACTAAGGTTGCCAGATTTAGCAAATAAAAATATGGGGCATCCAGTTGAATTTGAATTTCAAAGTCAAATTGAAATTTAACTATATGTTCTGTATTTTATCTGGCAACTCTACTTTGGAACTAATGAGAAGTGTCTTTTTCATACATGTACTCTTCATATTTATATAGAAAGCAACTAAAACTGGGAACTGAATATTCAGTTTGAATCACAAAACAATTACTGGGCAGGCACTTCCATTTTGTGAACTATTGTGCTAGGCTGTGGGGAAATCAAACATGATTAAAATACCATCACTCTTTCTTCCACGTTTACGACCTAAAGGGAAAAGCATTTGTGTAAATAACCATCAATAATACAAGGCAGAAGGAAATGTGCCAAATAGATTGTGTATTAAGACTACAGAAGGAAAAAAAAAAAGACTACAGAAGGAGTGATTAAGTATGATGGAAAGAATCTGGATAGAACTTCAAAGAATATGCAGCATCTCTGTCAACAGAGAATGGAGAAATGGTGTTCCAGGCTCAGGGAACAGTAAACATGAGCAAAATACGGGAGGGATAAATGCTCAAGGTCCATGTTTGAGAAGCAGTGAGTAGACTAGTAGCAGGGGCACGGAATGTACAGAGAAATGAGGTGGAGTTGATGCTGAAAATGCTAGGTTAGGGCTGAGTGGAGGATAGTCTCAGATGTTATGCTAATTGTTAAGACTTACTTTCATGGGCAAAGGTATGGAGGTGAAGGAAGAGCCGAAAGGGTTCTGGTTTTTTGTTGCTGTTGTTTTGTTTTTTTTCTTTTCTTTTCGAGCTTAAATTGTTCTGAGATGAGAAGAGCATAAATCCACCCTGTGATTAGGATGACACATCTGTAGCAACAAAATGATGGATGGGTGAGGCAAGAGTTCAGAGACAGGGAGTTTTAGCTTAGGAGGATAAAGGCAATTATGGGCAAATGGGGGAATTATACTCATGATTTTAGGAAAAATTAGCCACTTTCTCTTTAATGTACTGAAAAGCCTACTTTCTGTGTTGAAGTGAAGTAAGAGCCCCTTTAATGCCCCTTCCGTTGTTGATCTTGGCCTCTGACATCCTATGGGGCCCAGACCTGCCATTTTCCTCCCCATAGTTAGCAGTTTTGTATCCCCCTGCATATCCAAGTGGTACATAGAACAATTCTTGGGATAACAAATATCCCTAAACTTCTCTGGACTGAAAACTTGGACTCACCACTCTGATCCTAATATAAAGGGAAGTGCTTATGCTGCTTATAGGGATTGGGAAGAGCATGAATTAAATTACTTATCAAGAATTTCTTCCCTCCATAGATTTGTAATTTCATGTTCTTTATGGAAAAGATAATTTTATTTTTGCTGTTAAGCATGTATCTTCATTTAGATGCTTAATTCTCTTAGTTTGAATTTCTCCACTGACCACCTTTATTTATATCTGTAATAAGAGATAAAACAAATCAATACCCATAATGGTAACTAAAAGTCATTAACTATTATTAAACACTACATATTTTCTAGTCACTGCATTAATTTATATGAATTATCTCATTTAACCTACCCACTATCCTGTGAATGGATAAATATGTTATTAAGAGATAATTCATATAGAAAGAACAATGAAAATATCATGAGAATTATTAAAATTCTAAAAGGTATCTCAAAGACATGCAAATTATTTTTAAAAGATGTCATTTTTACTTATTAACTTGCTACATATTAAGAAGAAATATGGGAGGGGGGTGGCGTTATGGACACTGGGGAGGGTATGTGCTATGGTGAGTGCTGTGAAGTGTGTAAACCTGGCGATTCACAGACCTGTACCCCTGGGGATAAAAATATAGGTTTATAAAAAATAAAATTAAAAAAAAAAAGAAGAAATAACTTCAAGTGCTGGTTTCAATATAGTTTCATGTACTACTACTAGGATGAAAACTGGTAAGACTTTTCTGGAAGACCAATTTTCGGTAAGTGAAATTTCCATGCCCCATGATCCAGAAATTATATGTGAGGAAATTTGTGCCATATAAATAATTAGAAAGTTATAAAAGATTATGGTATAAGTATGTTCACTACAATATTATTATTGGAAAATGAAAAAGACCTAAATACTTAAGAATAAGAGATTTGTGAATTATGCTTTAATTGCTGCTACAAGGGTAATTGGTTAGGAGGATGGAAGATGACTTTTGTTCATTCTTTAAATTTCTTTGAGAAAGATATTAAAGCAGTTTAAAAGTGTTCTCCATGTTATTAAGACACTATATGATAATACAAATAGTATTTTAAAAGAAATTATTTAAAATTTCTTTCTTATTTTTCTTTATACTCTACTATCCATACAGTGGAAGAATAAACATGGCTTAAAAGTTTACAGTTAGGGGTGCCTGGGTAGCTCAGTGGGTTAAAGCCTCTGCCTTCAGCTCGGGTCATGATCCCAGGGTCCTGGGATGGAGCCCCGCATAGGGCTCTCTGCTCAGTGGGGAGCCTGCTTCCTCCTCTCTCTCTCTGCTTGCCTCTCTGCCTACTTGTGATATCTGTCTGTCAAATAAAATCTTTAAAAAAAAAAGTTTACAGTTAATTTTTGTGTCTTTTTTAGTATATGTGCTGCCGAAGCGAGCACAGTTTTAGTGTCTTTTTAATTAACAATCAATATTCTTCAAACCATAAATTTTAGGAATTATTATACCATAATGGATACTTATATAATTCAGCCCATCAGATCAGTCTTGTCATATCGTCAAAGATTTTTTTCTTTGAGTCTTTTCACATACACTGGATTCAGGCTGTAATGAGCCAGTTTTATTTTTGTTTTGTTTTTTATTTTCTTTAAAATTTATTCTTGAATGAGAAAAAAGAAACGATGTGAGTACCTAGCCAACCTACTGAACTCCTTTTATCCCTGTTTAAATAAAATATTAAAAAAGAAAAAAAAAATCTTGAGCTCTATGGCTGTTTTAATTTGCTGCTGCTAATTCTTTAGATGTAATTTTTTTCCTCAACACATAAACTTGGTTTTATTTTGTCTTTTTGAGTCTAGTGGGCTCTCTGTCTAAATTTTTCTATCCACCTGACAATCAGAAGAACTCCTGGTTTCTGTAAGGATTAAGTCAGGAAGCAGTTTTTAACGACAACAAATTGAAACGTTTGCACAAGGAAGTGTTGCTTTTATAAGTGATGGGAAACTTCAAATTTGATTACAAGCAACCTTTGGCTTCCTATCTGTTCAACAATAGGCTATGTTGTTAAGGGCAATTTCCATGCACAGCATGTGGGTCCCATTTTTTCATCCTTAGACATGGTTGTTTACTGTTCAGCACTGTTTATGCATTTTAATCAGGCTTTTTCAGTCTCCCTTAATAAATCACTACAAAGCAAATGTACCAAAACAAGAACTATTATGCAGTATTGGTTGCCCTTACACAATATTTGCTGCCCTCAAGTTTCACTCAGTACCCAAATTTAAAAAATAATGACAACAAGAACAAAATCCATAGCCAAGAGTATTTTATTTAGAATTGCAACCTTTCTGGCTAAAGACCCTCTTTGAGCTCCATTCTTTAACAGTAGGAGCCTGACTTTAAAATTCAGTTCAAGCAAGAATGACTTAACAATTGGAAACTGCCATCAGTCCTTGGGACTGAAAGTCTTTTTGATGGGATGAAGCTGACAGCCTAGTTCCTGCCTGGCAGGCATTCACATGGAATGAGCCTGTATTAGTGCAGATAAATGTTTAGACATTCAGGTATCTTGCTGTCTGAGAAGAGTATTACTAGTTAAGGCAATGGTAAGCAGAAAAAAAAGGAGTTCCCAGGCATTCATGCCTGAGTGAGGAAAGACAATGACTTGTTAGCATCATCTGGCAAGCGGGCAAAAGACAGTCTGACCTATCTCTCTTCCCTCCTTAAAGCTGAACTTTCATTTGGTTTTGAATAAACCAAGGAAAAAAAGTATGTTCTTTTTCCTCCGAGAATTTGTTGTTCTTGTTGAATTAAAAGGATTTTTTAAACTTTGGTTTCTAGCATCAAAGGCAGATTATTATAAGCTATAGTATTTTTTAAAGCACAGGCCAGAGGTAAGGATGCCCTGAAAGAAAAAGAAGGCTAGGGACATTGTACAATACAGATTTGCATTTTAAAACATGACAGCACTTAGAATTTAGATCCATCGATCAAGAGTGACATATTTTAGAGGAGTCACTGGAAAATTAACAGTATAAATATGTATGCTGATTTGAGGCTCAGGAGGAGTTTACTAAATATGAGAATCTTTGGAAAATATTTTAAGTGAGTAGATAGTCTCCAAAGCAAATAATTATTTGGTAAGATTTATATTAACCTGCTTTGCACAACACCCTGTGTTACCCTTTGACTTCACTGTATAAAATCCTCCGGACTCCCCTGGAATTCAGCATAGGCAGGTGCCATGCAGAATTCCTCACATACCTGGCCAGCCAAGGTGCTATTCTGCACGTGGCCCAGAGAAAATATTTCATGCGTGAGAAATTATTTTGTTTAATTAAGAGGTAGATACAGGTGTTTGAGGATCTTTTCTAAAAGCACTCATCTTTTCTAAAAGCATTCAAAAGGTGACATGCATACCTTTAAAGGTGTTCTGGTTTTCATTCTTGCACAGGACAAAAATATCGCATCTGAAAAATAGGAGCTTGGCATTTAATTTACAACTTTTCTGAACTGTATTGAGCTGCCCAGAAAGTCACTCTTCACCTATTTTTGCGTATAGATTTTTATCCCTTTTATTGCCCAAACTTTTTTTTCTCAAGCCTTGATTTCTTTCCTCATGATGCCCTCCTTGCTATTGGTTGCCTTAGGGATAAATAACCCGGAAAATATTACATTTTCACAATTTAATTTAGTCTTTCTCATAAATTCACTACAATTCTCTATTTCTCAGTCCACAGTCCTTTGAGGTAGAGGCTATCCATGAACTCCTCAGTACTCTCCTCAGTAATATTGATTCACCCGTTTCTCTTTCATGAATGAACACACATTTTGCACAGATAATGGACTACATTTCTCAGCCTTCCCAGGGTTTGGTGTGCTGATATGACTGTGGTCTAACCAATAAATTGTAAACAAAAGTATTGTGTGGGTCCTCCAGGAAATCTGCCTGGAATACAGATATGATGTTGGAGCTCTAGCAGCTATATGGACTTTGGGGATTGGAACTACATCCTATAAGTAGGAGAGCTATGAACTGGAAGGATCCTGAGTCTTCAGTAACTTTGTGGAGATGTCATTCTAGTCCTGAGCCATGTTAGATTTCTCTGTTATACACAATTAAAATAATTGTAATGGGTATACCCTGACTCAATTATGGGGAAAAGTTAAGGCAGGGAAAAAGGATAGTTTGATATGATTAGCAGAAACTTAAACTATTAAAAAAAAAAATCACAAGAAGAAAAAAGAGAGACAGCTTAACCCAACTGGAATTTTTACACACAGCAATTTTCTTTTTAGATATGTGTTTCTGATAGCTAAGTATCTATTTTAATCTGTAAATATTTATGATTTGGATAAATTCTCCCTATGGCCTATGATAAAATCATAGATTTGATTGGAAAATATATGGGATTATTAGCATCAAAACTTTAAACCAAATGTTGCCGGACATTAGGGAAACATGTTACGGATTGGTGTTTATATCTGGTTTGGTTAGTACAAAGCATTTCTTTTAAGTTTTCTTTGCCTTAATAGTTTGGTTATGAACTATTCATGCTAAGAAAGAAATATTTCTCAAATATCATAATAATCAGAATGGTATTATCATTTATTATTGTTGCCAACACTTACTAAGCACTTATGACATGTGAGCACTTTGCTAAATACTTTACTTATATTAGTTTTATTTAATTCTTTCACCTGTAAGATAGAAATGTAATTATTATTCTCACTTTCCAGTTGAGATCAAAGCTTAGAGAGTATATCAGTGGCTTTAGAAAATGGAAGATAAGACAATTTAGACTTATCATAGGCAACTAGAAAAGTCAAAGGGGAACCCCCAAAAAAGTTTGCTTGAAGGTACTGGACTGCTGATGAGGTAGTGTAGCCCTCAAACCAGAAGATTACAAAAATAAATAAATGTGAGCTTAGTATTTGAAGAAAGGGTACATAGGAAGATGGGAACGTTTTCTCTGCTGGAACTTGAAGGTTTTCAAAAGATGGCTGAGTGGGGCACTTTAGATTTATAGAGTGAGGGCCACAAAAGTTGGAGTCCAAGACCTTTTGGAGTTGGGAGCTCAAGTAAACACTTTGGCTTGGGACCCTGAAGGGCTAAATTTTACTATTAAAGGTGAACTACATATAATTTAGCTCACATATCAAAGTACCCTAGAAAATCTCAATTCTTAAAATTAAATAAAGGTATTCTGAATTCATAATATCCCCAGGTACCTGACAAAATAAAATGAAAAATCCTCTCTAGAGAAAGACAACATTATCCTAGGGCTGAAATGATTTCACGAATTTCTATATATAATATGTGGTCAGTCAATAACATAGCATATCAGGAGACTAGTTAGTATAAAGACAATCAGTAGAAACAACAGACTATAAAAACAGAACCCTAAGACCACTGGATATTAAATTAATAAAATGCTGGTTTAAAATATCTTGGATGCCAAGTTCAAGGAGATAAAAAATAAAGTAAATTTAGTTGAGAGCTAGAAACTACAGAAAATGACATGACGCAATTGACTTCTCCAAAAAAATCCTTGTCAGAGTATAAATCTTATAATCTTAATAAAAGTTAAGAAATTAGTGGGTGGATTAACAGAAAATTAAATACAAATGAAGAAAGAATTAGTGAATTGAGAGAGCTTGGAACAAAATATTTAAAATTCAGATGGAGATATAACACAAAATGTGATAAGAAAGAGAAAGATGAAAAACACAGAGGAAAGAATGTAAGAGTCTAACCTACATTTAATTAGAATGCCAGGAAGACTTAATAGAGAAATGGAAAGATATCAATTTTCAAAGAGATGAAGGATGCCTTTTTTCAAAAATTGCTGAAAGACAACAAATCATAGGTTTAATCATAGGTTTACATAGTTTAAGAAACTATGTAAATGGATTCAGGATTAATATGATATCCACATCTGAATACATCATAGTAAAACTGAAGAACAACAACTAAGAAGAGGAAAAACATTCAGGAAAAAAAGAGATTACATTAAAGAAA
The DNA here is from genome assembly GCF_010015895.1 of Lontra canadensis. Taxonomy (NCBI): domain Eukaryota; kingdom Metazoa; phylum Chordata; class Mammalia; order Carnivora; family Mustelidae; genus Lontra; species Lontra canadensis. The sequence continues at coordinate 8,870,933 of NW_022631053.1, forward strand.
TAGGTCTGAGAGCTGCTGTGTCAATAGAAACAATGAAAGCCAAAGACTATAGTATGAAATATCAGGTGCACCAATCTAGAATTCTTTACCTAATCGAAATATCCTTCCAGAATAAACAAAAATGGAGAGAATTTATTTTCAGAACATCCAAAGTAAATGAAACCTGAAACATATTTTTTAGGAAGAAGGAAAATGATACCAAATAGAGATTCAGAATATAAGAATGGAAAGATGAATAGTAAAAATTTGGGTAAATATAAATCAATAAAACAATAATTATTATGACTTATGCAGGTTTTTTAAAAAAGGATTTATTTATTTTAGAGAGAAGGAGTGTGTGTGCACATGAGCAGGGGAAGGGGCAGAGGATGAGGTGGAAGGAGAATCCCAACTCAACTCCCTACTGAGTACAGAGACTGATGTGGGGATCCAATCCTATAACACTGAGATCATGACCTGAGTGGAAATCAAGAGTTAGAGGCCCAACAAGCTGAGCTACCCAGACACCCTGACTTACGTAGTTAAAAAATATCGAGGACTTGAAATATATGACAATAATAGCATATAAGTTGGGAAGAGAGTTAACAGCATAAATGTATTCCAAGGTCTTTTCATTGCCTCAGAAGAGAGTAAAAGCATCAACTAAGATTACTTTGATAAATTAAAGTCTACATATGGAAATCTCACTAAAGAATAATAAAAGAGCATATAACTAATTTCCAAGCTGACTGAGGAAAAATATGAAATAGAAAAATAATTGATCTAAAAGAAGGGAAGAGGGGCACCCGGGTGGTTCAGTGAGTTAAAAGAAGGGAAGAAAGGAGAAAAAAAGGAACATAAAATACATGAGACAAACAAAAAGCTGATTAAAATGATGTATTTTAAATCAAGTAAATCAATATTTACATTAAATATTAATAGATTAACTATTCCAATTAAAAAGCAGAGTATCAGACTGGATTAAAATCTCTAACTTTATATGTTTATAAGAGATACACACAGAGCATGTATGCTACATATTCAGAAAAGCTGAAGGTAAAAGGATGGAAAGGGCTCATTTTGCAGGTAGATAAAACAATTTTAACTGTGTATAGATTTAATAATGTTACTTAAGAAAGAATGAAATTCACAGAACTACAAGGAAAGAAATACAAAGCCACAATTATACTGAGTAACTGTTATGAAAAGGCAAACCAAACATAAAAAACACAAGGATACAGAAGATTTAAACAGCACAACATAACAATTTAGACATTACAGAAATGTAAAGATATAAGAACCTTAGAAAATATGCAGCCTTAAATGCAAATACTTGGAAAAAAACTGAAATCAAATATCTAAGCAGCTCGAGAGGTTAAAAGAATAGCAAAATTAACCTTAAGAAAGTAAATAGTGGAAAATAATGAATATAAAAGCAGAAATTAATATAATAAAAAGAGATTAAGAGAAAAAATATGCAAGACATAAACAATACATTAAGAATAAAAAACATTGCATTTTTATAAACCATGGAGATACTAAAAAAGGTAGTAAAATAAGGTTATAAGTGATTTTACACCAATATATTAAAAAAATTATTGAAATACATTCTTGGAAAAACATATTTGGTCCAATATTGATATAAAAAGAAATTGAAAATCTCAATATTCTTACAGTTATTTAAAAAAATTTGTAATTAAATATTTTCTTACAAAGAAATCTCCAGGCTCACATGGTTTAACTATCAAGTTCTAAAATATATTTAAAGAAGAAATAATCCTCCTCTTACAAACATACCTCTTCCAGAAAATTGAAAAAGACATTTGCAAAATCGTTTTAACAATCCCACATATCTTCAGTCCAAAATCTGACAAGGGCATCTGAGAAAGGAAAATTAAAGGTCAATCTTATTTAAAACATGAGGGAACATAGCAAGCCAAATTCAACAATATCCAAAATGGTAACAGATTAATTACATCACAAACAAGTTGGGGTCCTAGGAATTCTAGGTTAGATACAATTTGCAAATAAATTATGTCACATTAACAAAATAAAGGAGAAAAATCATATGATAATTTCAGTAAATGCAGACAAACTCAACCTCCATGATAATTTAAACAACACTAGTAATAAACTAGAAATGATTTACTGATAAAAAGTTTCTAAAAAACATAAATGTCATCATGCATAGTGGTGCAGTGCTGAAAACTTTCTCTTGAAATAAAAAACAAGAGCAGGTTATCTGCTTTCATTGTATCTATCCCACATTGAATTGGAGAGTATATTAAGATACTTTTATGAGCAAGTAACAGAATATACAATTAGATATGGATTAAATAATGAAATTTTCCTAACATAACAGGAGCTCTGATAAAAACTTCCTGGATTTTCCCAGTGGCTTGTCATCAAGGACCCGAGCTCTTTCTGCTTTGTCCCTCTCAGGTTGGCTCTTGGGCTTGTCTTTTCATATAGTTCACAAATTGGCTGCCACAGAGAAACAGAACAATATTTGCCAAAAAAGAATTGCATTGCCTCCCATTCTCTATTTAAAAGGAAGGAAAACCTGTCCTAGAATATTTCTGGCAGACTTTCTTCACATCCCATTGGACAGGATTGGATCACAGGCCAATATCTAACTTCAAGGGTAGCCAGGAGAATAGTTGGTATTCTAGACTTCTGTAGGGGTGTGAAGGCCCTGTCAAGAGAAAAAGGCAGAGGAGAATAGGTAGAGAATGTTTTTGTTTAAGGAACAATAGTTTCTGCCATAGACAGCTTAAATAACTCACTCAAGGTCACATTTCTTTTAAATGGTAAAGCTAGTATTTGAACCCAGGCAGCCTGACTCCAGAGACCACACTGAATGGCCATACAGTCTCGACTTGTGTACGACTTTAAAAGCAATGAATTTTAACTGTAACTTAATTCTTACCCCAGAACCTATAAAATAACCTGGGTACACTGACTCTTAGTGCCACCCTCAAAGTCTTTGTTATACTCTATTACAGTATTCACAGAAATTAGTTGACAAGTTTTGAGAACCGTAAGTAAGCTAAAATTCATCTGTTTTCCAGAGAAAAACCTTAATTTCACATAGAATTCTTTAGAAATAATTATTTATAACATTTGGGAATTTGAAAATCAATCTATTATGTTTGTTTGAAAGAATGTGAGAACAGCTCATCAACTTTGAAAAGAAGTAATATGCATACAAATCACATAAAAGGTTTATAATAAGAAGATTAAGTATCACTAAGCAGAAAAAGAAACATGAAATACAAGGGCACATTTAAAAATAAAATGGGTACATCTTAAAATAAATCTTTTCAGCAAAGTTAAAACAGTAAAATATGCTTATGTAGGGAAAAACTTGTAAAACTGTGAAATCATATTTTCACTCATAGTACATTTAATATTATATGCATACTATTACATTATAACAGAATAATACCTATTTATCACCTATTGTAATAAAAGGAGATATAATTGATTTAAAATATCCTTAAGTAGTTTTAATTATATAAACAAAAATTAGCTTTTATAAGCATGTGTGTGTGGGGGTGTGTGTGTGTTTAGAATTGGTAAACAAAGTAACTTTGTGAAATTAACTTTGACAACAGTTCTAGGTACTCTGGAAATTACGAGCCACCCCATATTTGCAGTTCAAGAGCTCATAATCTATGGGGGAGAAGTAATTATACATAAATAAATAGATAACTGGCAGATTATATTAGGCAATTATAGAAGCATGTGGAGAGATGAATCCTCACTGGGTAAGAATATGGGCAAGTTTCAGGGCACCTGGAAGACTCAGTTGGTTAAGCTTCTACCTTCAGCTCAAGTCATGATCCCAGGATCCTGGGATGGAGCCCCACGTCAGGCTCCCTGCCCAACTTCCTGGTTTGTAGACATTCTGTCATTACACCTGGCTGAGAGAAAAACCATCTCTCTTGAGTCTCTTTTCAGTTACACTTATGCCATTCATGAGGACAGCACTCTTAAGACCTGATTACCTCTCAGAGGCCACGTCACCTGACATCACCCCATATGAATTTGGGGAGAGGACACATTCAGTCCATAACACCCCTAATAGCAAGCATGCAGCTCTCTATAGAGTACCACACCTCCTATATTTTAACTCAGTTCCTCAAACACTCTGAATTTAACAATTCTTTGATTCCATGGGGGTTTTGAATTCATTGATCCATAAGTGGAGGCCTGTATCTTCCTCTCCCCTTCATCCATTTTACCTAACATCCCACACCCTCCCTTCTGGCAACATTGAGTTTATTTTCTATACTTAGAGTTCTTGTTCTGCTTTTTGTTTATTCATTCTTAGATTCTATTTATATGTGGAGTCATATGGTATTTTTCTTTTTCAGTCTGACCTATCTCCCTTAGCATAATACCCTCTGGGTCCATCCATATTGTCTCTAATGGCACAATCTCTTTCTTTCTTATGGCTGCATACTATTCCATTGTGTATACATACATATATGTATCAAATTTTCCTTATCTATTCATTTGCTGATGGACACTTAGGTTGCTTCCATATCCTGGTTATCGTAAATAATGCAATAAACACAGGGGTGCATGTATCTTTTCTTAGTGTTTTCTTCTTCTTCTTTCTTCTTCTTCCTCCTCCTCCTCCCCCTCCTCTTCTTCTTCTTCTTTTTTTTTTTTGTTAAATACCCAGTAGTGCTCCAGTTTCATTTTTCACATGTAGCTTTCCAGTTTTCCCAGCATCATTTGTTGAAAACACTGTTTTTTCTCTATTGTATATTTTTGCTTCTTTTGTCATTAATTAATTAACCATGTAATCATGGGTTTATTTCTAGGGTCTCTATTCTGTTTTATTGATGGTCTGTGCCCATTTTTGTGCCAATACCATACTGTTTTTATTACTAAAGCTTTGTAGTATATCTTGAAATCTGGTATTGTGATACTTCCAGCTTTGTTCTTTTTTCTCAAAATTGCTTTGCCTATGCAGGGTCTTCTGTGGTTCAATATAAATTTTAGTATTATTTGTTCTAGTTTTGTGAAAGATGCTGTTTGTGTTATGATAAGAACTGCAGTGTCTGTAGATTGTTTTGGTTAATAAGGACATTTTGACAATAATAACTTTAATAATCCAAAAGCATGAACTGTATCACCATTTGTTTGTATCATCTTCAATTTCTTTCATCAGTGTTTTATAGTTTTGGAAGTACAGTCTTTTACCTCTTTGATTAACTTTACTCCTAGGTGTTTTAACCTTTTTGACGCAATTGTAAATGGAGCTTTTTGTCACTTTGCTTAGTGTACTGAAACACTACTGGGGCCCGCGTATCTGTGACCCTAGCTGAGAGCTGGAGGATCTCAGTCTGGCGACTTGGTGCAGCCCCCTGGGCTCAGGCATGAGATGTCCTTCCATGCGGGACTTTGATGAGAGAAGTTTTGATGGCCAAGGCTGCAGAGAAAAGTGAAGAAAGGTAAAGAGTGAGGGTCGCCCCCAGGAAACGTCATCAGAACGCACTGGAAGCGGCCTGATACTGAAGCGTGTGATCCATCATGCATTTTCTCAGAAAATGGCCAGAGTTTGATGCTCATCTTCCGGGAGCTCAGCAGGCGGAGGCCTCCATGAGGACCTTCCTGAAGCGCAGCATGCCCCACATGAGCCAGTAAACCTGCGAGGACTAACTGCAACGCAAGACTGTGGTCTTGGAGTACTCCACTCACTGGAAGAGAAAAGAGAAGGGGGAAAAAAAAATCCAAAGACCGTTCTGCCAGGCAGAGGAGGGAGCTGCACCTTTTTGACATTGAGCCAGAGCAGCAGAGATATGGTCTTCTCTCCCTCTAAGAGAACTCTGGAAACAGTACCACCAGGACCTGTGTAGTGGTCTCAACCCAGACATGCAGCCATAGATGATTCAGGCAAGCACTTAAAGGCAGATCTTCACCCGGCTCTTGTTTCAGTCACAAAATCCAAATGCGCTTCCTATGTGGGTATTACAGGAATCCTTCTACAGGAAACAAAGCACGTTTTCAAAATCCTCACCAAAGACCGCCTAAAGGTTGTTCCCAAGCTAAACTGTGTGTACACAATGGACATCGATAGCTTCATTTCCAACATTTATAGAGCAAATTCCAGCTTCTGTCAAGTTAGCGATCTGCCAAGAAATTCAAAGCAAAGGGAACAGTTGATCTGTGAGCTCTTTGCTGTGGAGATGATTGTTTGTGACCCCAAGGACTGGGCGCAACTTAGTGCCTGTCTCTCAGCCAAGAGATGGCCAGGCTGGTTCTGGTTCTAGACCACCCCTGGCCCATTAACAACAGAGTTAAGAACAATTCATCATCCAGGAAGAAATGTGTGGTACTGAGCAAATAAGTCAGGGAATGGAGGAATGTATATGTTTCTAGGTTATGACGAGTGTGTATTGCTCCCATGAGAGAAAAGCATTGTAGGATCAGCACAGATGGACCTGACTGGTGGCATTATTAGGTTCTTATCTCTTTTTCATCCTTTTCTGTGTCTCCTGAGTGTTCTGTTAATGAATCCGTTGTTTATGTAATAAAAAAACACACACGTAGGCACACACACACACCAAAAAACCCTTCTAATTTCTGGGTGTCAATTTTGTATCCTGCTACTTAATTTATTATTTCTAGTAGTTTTTTGGTAAAGTTTCAGGATTTTTTAATGTATAGTATCATGCTATCTGTAAATAGTAGCAGTTTAACTTTTTATCAGTATGGACACATGTTACTTCTTTTTCTTGTCTAACTGCTATAGCTAGAACTTCCAGTATTTTGTTGAATGCAAGTGGCGGGAGTGGACATCATTGTCTTGTCCTTGACCTTAGGGGAAAAGCTCTCAGTTTTTCACTACTGAGTTTGATGTTAGCTGTGGACTTTTCGTATATGACTTTATTACGTCAAAGAATGTTCTCTCTAACCCCACTTTGTTGAGAGTTTTTATCATGACTGAATGTTGAATGTTGTTAAATGGGTTTTCTGCATCTATTGTAATGATCATATGATTCTTATTGTTTGTTTTGTTGATGTAATATATGACATTGATTTGCAAATATTGAACCATTCTTGCATCCCTGGAATAAATCCCACCTGGTTGTGGTGAATGATCTTTTTAATATTTTGTTGTATGTACTTTGCTAATATTCGAGGATGTTTGTATCTATGTTCATGAGATATTGGCCTATAGTTCTCTTTTTTGTTGTTGTGTATTTGTAGAAGGTGCTACTTTAAGTAACTATCTTTTGACCCCACCACAATGTCCCTCACTCTATGAAAGCTGAGGATTAAGGTCCAGACTGTGGAGAATAGCTGCAGAGTGACATGGACTATCATCCATCCAACCCTCATCAGTGAGTTACCCTGAATAAAACTCTGTATCAATGGTATGAGGTGGCTTTCTTCATTTTTTGGCCTTAAAGTACCTTTTCAGTCTGGCGGATACTTTATTGTCCCTTATCCTCCTAATATTTTCCTGCTGAAAAATCTGCTAACCAGTTTATGTCTGTTCTCATAGTCTTTGCCATTCTGCCTGTTCAAAGATTAATTTTCCATTTCCCTATATAAAGCCGAGTAAACTGGTTGTACATGGGCCCAAGTAACCCAATTGTGCAGATGAAGATTTTCTCACCTACTCTGGGACTTACCTCCTAACAATTATCCCTTCTTTCTCCTGAAATATCACATTTTCCTTTTAATAGATTATTTTTCAGTCTATGAGCATGTTATAATAGCTTCTTTAGAAAACAAAAACCCTCACACAACCCTGTTCAGATAATATTCTATTACTCTGCTCCCCTTTATAGTAAAACTCCTCAAGAGATTTCCTTAAATGCACTGTTGCTCTCTCTTCGTCTTCTATATTCTTTTGAACCCATTCCAATAAGGTTTTCATTTTCATGACTGGACTAAAATAATAATTGTTAATATTCCCATGAATCTCAATTTTGCCCAATCTAATAATCCATTTAATTTTAAAAACATATTTACTATTTAAAAATTAAAGAAAAAATTAGGCAGGGGAGTTTGGTCTGGAAGAGCAGTATGGTACTGGCACAAAACCAGACACATGGATCAAAAGAATAGAAACAGAGAACCCAGAAATGGACTCTCAACTCTATGATCAACTAATATTGGACAAAGCAGGAAAGACAATCCAAAGGAAAAAAGACAGTCTCTTCAACAAATGGTGTTGGGACAGCCACATGTAGAAGAATGAAACTGGGCCATTTCCTTAAACCATATACCAAAATAGACTAAAAATGGATGAAAGACCTAAATGTGAGACAAGAATCCATCAAAATCCTAGAGGACACAGGCAACAACCTCTCTCTTCTCGGCTGTAGCAACATCTGATAAAGGCAAGGAAGACAAAGACAAAAATGATTATTGTAACTTCATCAAGATAGAAACCTTTTGCACAACAAAGGAAACAGTTAACAAAACCAAAAGACAACTGACAGAGTAGAAGATATTTGCAAATGACATAGCAGATAAGGAGCTACTATCCAAAATCTATAAAGAATTGATAAAACTCAACAACCAGAGAACAAATAATCCAATCAAGAAATGGGCAGAAGACATGAACAGACATTTTTCCAAAGAAATGTCTAACATAGAAATGACCAACAGGCACATGAAAAAATGCTCAACCTCATTTGGCATCAGGGAAATAGAAATCAAAACCTCAATGAGATACCACCTCACACCAGTCAGAATGGTTAAAATTTTACAAGTCAGGAAACAACACATTTGGCAAGGATGTGGAAAAAGGGGAACCCTCCTACACTGCTAGTAGGAATGCAAGCTGGTGCAACCACTCTGGAAAACAGTATGGAGGTTCCTCAAAAAATTGAAAAGAGAGCTACTGTATGCCCCAGCAACTGCACTACTGGGTATTTACCCCAAAGATACAAATGTAGTGACCCAAAAGGGCACCTGCACCCCAGTGTTTATAGCAGCAATGTCCACAAGAGCCAAACTATGGAAAGAGCCCAGATGTACATTGACAGATGAATGGATAAAGATGATGTTGTGTATACACACACACACACACACACACACACAGGATTACTACTCAGCCATCAAAAAAAAAAAAAAAAAGAAAGAAATCTTGCAGTTTGCAATGATGCGGATGGGACTAGGTGGTATTATGCTAAGGAAGATAAACCAATCAGAAAAAGACAACTATCATATGATCTCACTTATATGTGGAATTTAAAAAAGCAAAACAGAACCATAGGAAAGAGAGGAAAAAAATGAAACAAGATGAAATCAGAGAGGGAGATAAACCATAAGAGACCCTTAATCATAGGAAACAAGCAGGGTTGCTGGAGGGGAGGTGGGTGGGGGATGGGGTAACTGGGTGACAGACATTAAGAAGGGTACGTGACATAATGAGCACTGATTGGTATTATATAAGACTGAGAATCACTGACCTCTACCTCAGAAACCAATATTATATACTAATTAATTGAATTAAATTTAAAAATGAAAAGAATATTTATATGAAAAAAACCAGTAGAGCCTTGATACTCAATGTGATCAATGAACCATCAGGATCTGCATTTCCTGGAATCATATTTAAAATGTAGACTCTCGGGCCCATGCCTGACCTTGAGAAAACTCTCTGAGACTTAGTTCATTTATCTCTAAAACAGGTAATATACAATTCTTGATCCTCATTTTATTCAACCTTACTGCAGCAGCTGTGTAGTTGATTCTCCTTCCTTGTTGAATCACTTTCTTTTCTCGGCTCTGGGATGCCACCTGCTTCTGGTTTTTCCACCAGCAAGTTTTTCTTAGTCTCTTGCTAAATCTTCTCCTACTTTGTGATCTCTAAAAATGTTTGAGTGACCATGGCATCCTTTTTGATTATTGTTCTAGCTAGTGTGAACACACAGGTTATAAATGTTTCCAAGATGTGATCCCTCAGGTTCTTACTCATCACCTCTAGCTTCAGGCAGCTTTGTCTGCCTTTTCAAGTGTACAGATATTATATTTTGGGGGGTGGGCAATGACATGAAAAAAGGTTGGAAAACACTATCCTGAAATATCTCACTTAATTGTATGCTTTTCAATACTACTTATGTTGCTGATTTCCAAATTTATATATTGAGCTTTAACTCTCCCCTGAACTCCAAACTCCTGTACTGAATGCCCTGAGTAATATCCCTACCTGAATGTCTAATAGGCATCCCAAACTAATAACACATCGAAGTGATGTCATAGCACCTCAGAGCACCTCACGGCACTTAAATAAAATTAAAAGTAGTAATCCTGGACTCCTAGTTCATCAGTAGATGTAGAAGCTAAATTCAAAGTAGTCCTCAAAGATGACCATTTCCTATTGCCACTATTATCTCAATCCTAGTCCATGCCACTGTTATTCCTCATTTGGATAGCTTCAGTTCTCTTTCAACTCCCTTACTTAGAGGCTAGAATTCTATCATATAAACCAAATCATGTAATTTTCCTGTTTTGACCTTCCATTGGCTGCATTTCACACTTAGAATAAAACGGGAAGTCCTCTGATGATCTATTAGGCTATAAATGACCAGGTTCTAGGCTATTTCCCCAACATCATTTCCAGTATCTCCAAGCTCTTCATGTTCCATCCACACTGGCCTCTTTACTATTCTTAAAAAGCAAGTGTGCACTCACCTCTGTCCTTGTACTTGCTGATCCTCAGCTTCTAACCCTCTTTTGTAGATATTTTCATGCCTCATGCCCTCACCTCATTTAAATTTTTGCCAAAATATCACTGCCTCCTTAGAAAGGTCTTTTGGAAAATCCCAGCCGAAATAAAATTACACTCTGTTCTCTCACTCTCCTTTGTTTTTATAGCAGTTTATCTAACTACCAATAGAACTTGTGTTTATTGTTCGTTTGTTTTCTCTCTACCCTGGGGAAAGAAAGTTCTACGAGAAAAGGCAAGCACTAGTTTTGTTTACTCCTGAGTCCTTAAAATCTAGAGCAATACCAGGCATACAGATGCTCAGTAAATACTCATTTAATTAATTCTGAATAAAGAAATGTTGGAAAGGTATATGATACATTGGCATGGTGGTGTGGTTGAAGAAAAGAGAGATAAGTAAGAAATATGGCTGGGATGCTCTCACAATAATTCAGGTCAGAGATACAAATCAGTGTTAAAAAATGCCTTGGGAATTTTTTTTTTGTAAGAAGGATATATACATACACAGAGAGAGAGAGAGAAGCAATGTATATATTTGTACATTGTGTGTATATATATGTATATATATATATATATGTATACACACACACACACACACACATATATATATATAATTTTTTTTTGCTGGAAGGAAAATCCAAGAAGAATCATTTTAATGGCCTCTTGTGAGTATAAAATATATCTTTAAAAAGTTTAAAGTTCAATGACTCTCCTAGATCACTAATTCATTCTTCTACCTCATTTACCCTGGCTGTTAGAGTATCCAGTTTAGACTGCATCTCATTTATAGCATTTTTAAGTTCATCCTGATTAGATCTCATTTCTGCTCTTAGAGATTCTATATTGTCACTAATGCTTTTCTCAAGCCTAGCTATTGACTTCATAATTGCTACCCTGAAGTCTGTCTCTGACATCTTGCTTCTATCCATATCCAAGCCCTGGAACTAATGATTCATTGAACACTATATCAAAAACTAATGATATACTATATGTTGGCCAAATGAACAGAATAAAAAAAATAAAGTCAATAGTTCACATTAAAAAAATAAAGTTCAATAAATCATTATTAAATGGCATTCAGGTTGTTAACTGATCATTTTATTCAGCATATATTTATTGCTACCTATAATGTGGCACATGCTGAGAATGATATAAGCTCCTTCTTTGAGAAAGAAAAAAATACAAAAGCAGAAACATTCATCTTCCTTTAAGTACCAAATCAACTTTAAGTAAAGTAAGACAATGAGAAAAAAAAGTGGGACAATGAAAATAATTATTTGAACTAAACAGTATTTGTTTAATTCAGATACCTTTTTAAAAAATGTCTCTGTATTAAGGAGGTTAAATTCGGTTAGTTAACAAAATTTGACTGGTCTGTGCTTTCTTTTTTTTTTTTTTTTTCTTTTTTTTAAAGATATTATTTATCTATTTGACACACAGAGATCACAAGTAGGCAGAGAGAGAGGAGGAAGCAGGCTGCCTACTGAGCAGAGACCCCAATTAGGGGCTCGATCCCAGGACCCCGGGATCACAACCTGAGCTAAAGACAGAGGCCCTAACCCACTGAACCACCCAGGCACCCCTAGTCTGTGCTTTCATATAAGCAACATACTTCTTTAAGTTTCCTGCCACTGAAAATAAAGAAAAGGGGACTTATTTTATTAGATGGTATTATCATTATTACAGCTTGTCTTTGAAAAAATGTGTTTCTTATTTCTTTATGGATATCAAGATTTGAGAAACATGAACAGTAATAAAAAGCAGTAACAATAGCTACTGTAACAGTAATAGTTTGTTATATTTATGACTTACTGGTTCAGAAACAATGAAATTTAACATACATTACTTAAAAAATTTAAACAGTTATTTTCCTGCCTACAATTATACTTTTTATTTTCCACATGCTGAAAGTTTTGCAATTCAATATATTTGGGACATCAATTTGATTTCCTGATACAGCTCTTTGTAGAAATTTATATTAAATAGAAAATGTGGTTATCAGTTTCAAAACATAAAACACAATGCTAAGCTTTGTTTATTTTCATCTGCAACATAGGCAATGTACTAACTTTTAGGAATGAACAGAACAACTTACTGACTCAATCTCATGTACACAAAGCTTATTCAGGTGGAGAGGACAGCCATTGAATTAAAAAGAAATTATTTAATTATACTTAAAGAAAATCCTCAGAGTACTCTGAAAGTAAGTAATATGGGAGTATAACCTTCACTGGTTATGAGACTAGGGCATTCAGAGAAAGTTTTCTGAGGAAGAGACATTCAAGCTGAGACAAAAAGACAAGTGGGCATTTTCTAAATGAGGCTTAGACAGAGAAGAGGTTTTCTGGCAGAAGGAATAATATGTGCAAAGGCTCAGAGTTAGGAAGGAACATGATACTCTTGAGGAACAGACAAAGAGCAGTAAGTTGGGGAAAGCGACTAAGACAAGACTGGCAAAATTGTCATGGGTCAAATTAACTTGGGCCTTGAAGAACATGTTAATGATCTTAGATCTTATTCTATTCTTAGAAAAGAAAAATAAAACCACTGTAGAGTTTTAAGCTGGGGATTTCTAGGACTAGACTTATATTTCATGAAAAGATTAATTTGACTCTTGGTAAAAAAAATAAAGTATTTCCACTTTTGGTGATATGGGAAAACCAAATACAGGCACACCTCACTTAGCTTCATTTTACTGTACTTAATATATATTCCTTTTTTTTTTTTTTAACAAGTTGAAAGTTCAAGACTTTAGTAGAGGAATAACTGCAGAGGTGGTAGAAATGGCAAAGATTCTGGAATTAGAAATGGAGCTTGAAGATGTCACTGAAATTCCTGCAATCATGACAAAACTTTAGTGGATGAGTAATTGCTTTTTATAGATGTGTAAAGAAAGTGGTTTCCAAATTTGAAAGAACTTCACTGTGGATAAAATCTTATTAAACAACATTACATGCTACAGAGATATTTTTCATGAAAGGAAGAGTCAATTGACACAGCAAACTTCAAGGTTGTCTTATTTTAAGAAACTGCCATGGTCACCCCAACCTTCAGCAACCACCACTTTGATTAGTCAGCAACCATTAACACTGAGGTAAGACCCTTCACCAGAAAGAAGACAATTCACTAAAAGCTCAGATGATGGTTAGCATTTTTAGCAATAAAGTGTTTTTAAATTAAGATATGGACATTTTTGAGACATAATATTATTGAACACATAATAGACACAGTATAGTGTAAACATAACTTTCATACTCACTGGGAAACCAAAAATTCACTTGACTCACTTTCTTGTAATATTTACCTTTTTGTGTTATCTGGAACTGAAGCCACAATACATCTGAGATATGCCTATAAAATAAAAACAAAACCTACATAATAATCAAAAATTATAGCATAAAATATGGCATTTTTCTTTTAAAATGTATATCTCGGGTTTCAGTTTGAATTCTTCAATATGCATCTTCCCAAGACCTCATCTTGACAGGGCTGGAAAAACTGGCAGAAGTAGCCACAAAGTATGTCTAGAGTGAGACCCATGAAAGTCAGATAACAGTAGATTTCTATAAGACACTATTGCATTAAAAATGACTTCATGGTATGCTTAGGTGGCTCAGGTGGTTAAGCATCCCACTCTTGATTTTGGCTCAGGCCATAATCTCACAAAATCAAGCCCCACGTTGGTTAAGATTCTCTTTTTCCCTCTCTCTCTACCTCCCCCCATGCTTGCATGCTCTCTATCTCTGCCTCTAAATAAAAAATGAGTTCACAACCCAAAATTGCAATACATAACAAAACAATATAAAAGCAAATTTCATGTGATAGAAAAAATAAGAGGTATAGGTCTTTATAATCTTCAGATAAGAAATTATTGATAGAACTAACAAAATATGCTTAAATTGCTTAGAAATATTTTTAAAAATTAAATAATTAAAATATGAGAAAAGATCAATATCTTATTAAAAATGGCTAGGAAAATTTGAAGAGAGAACTAGTAAAACATCTAAAATTAAACCTGAAAGTATAATAATTTAAATTAAAAATTCACTAGCTAATATTAAATAGCAAATTCAACAGCTGAAGGGAGAAATAGTGTCTGGAATACAGAGATAAATTATTTACCTAATTACCTAATCAACTGAAGTGATGAAAAGATTTTAAAAATTGCATAAGAAAATATAGGGTTGAAAATTGGTAGAATTGGTCTAATAGGATTTTAGGAGAGTCTAGAAAATGGATGAAAGAGAAGTAATATTTAAAAAGATAATAGCTGACAATTTTCTAGAATTGATCAAGTATAGAAATCATCATATTCAGAAAGCAGTTTAAGTTCAGAGGAAAATTTTTTTAAAAAGGAAGAATAATCACTAGATTTATCTTAATGAAACTGAGATAGCTAAAAAGGAAAAACAGCCAAGAAAGAAAAGACAGATTACCTACAAAGGAATGGCAGACTGACAGCAGACTTTCTACCACCACCAAAAGAATCCAAATAACATCTCCAAAAGTCCATAGAAAACCACTGTAAATCTAAAACCTATACACAGCTAAACCATCATTCAAGAATGACAGAAAACTGAAGATATTTTCAGTAAGAATCACCACTCACTGAAAAAAGGAGGTACTTCATAAAAATGGACTATATACATAGGAAAAATACCAATGATGCTCCAGAAGGAAAAGTAACTATTTATAATTGGGTGACTATATGTAAGTAATCAATCATCATATTAAGAGTATAAAACAAGATGAAACTTACCTCACAAAAGCATGTAAACTAGTAGAGTGGTATTTAGAATTAAGTTGTTCGGGACAACAGTAGAGATATTCATTAAATTTAGGCTAATGTTAAAACATTGAGATTCACCATTAATGGAACAGTAATGGAGTATATTTTGTCTTTTGTTCCAGTAGGCAGGGACAAAGGAATAACCAAAATGTTTTCAATTCAATAACAATCAAGAAAGTAAGAAAGAGAAAGCATAATAAAAAAAAGGTAAGTAGACAGCACAAAATAAAATGGCCAAAATTGAAAATATCAGCTATAACACTGAATATAAATGAGTTAAATTCATTAATTAGAAGACAGAGGTTTTCAGAGTAGACTTAAAATCTAGCCATACCTAAAACCCATCAGAAATATAAAAACATAAAGCATTTAAAATTAAAAGAATGTAAAAATAGAACAGGAAAGTAATAATAAAAACTATCCTGCCATAATTATATTAATACTAGGCAAAACAGACTTTAAAGATGAAACATTATGAGAAAGAAGATACAAATTACACATGAATATATGAAATACAAAAAAAGAGGTAACTACATAGTAGATTTTAATAAATTTCAGTAATTGAAAATCCAAATAGATGAACAATTTCCAAGGCTAAAAAGATTTATATAACAGCTTAATGAAATGAACACGTATAGAACCTTGCAAATAAAAACAGAGATTACACACACATGTGCACATGTGTGCTTATACACGCACACACACACTTCCTTTTGGCCAGCCAGAGAAGAACATGACCATGGCTAACACTTCATAGTTCACTGAATTAACTTTATGGTAAGGTAAAACAATCAATATCTTAGCTAAAATAAAAGGCAACCTGGTGGATTGCTGGGAAGATGGTGGAGTAGGAGTACCCCAAGCTCAGCTTGTCCCAAGGATACAACTAGATAACATTCAGATCGATGTAAATAACACAGAAAATGACCTGAAAACTGGCAGAATAAACCTCATTATTAGAGAGAAGACCACATCAAATGGTTGAAGACCACATCAAGTGGCAGAAATGACAAAAAAATGGCGAGGGCTAAATGGATCATGGGGCTATCAGTGGGAGGGAGGGACTTTTGGATGTGGAGAAGGGAGAGAAACAGACTATCACACTGGGAAGCCCACACAGGGAAGACACATCCTCATAACGTTTGGCTTTGAAAACCAGAAGGGCCAAATTCCATGAGTTCCTACAACCGTGGGACTTAAGGCCTATAATTTAAAAAATCAGCATGGTTGGATCTCAGCAGGAGGGCAAGAGGAAACTGAGTCCCCACCATTAAAATGATAGAACAAATAATAGTCCCTGGAGATAGAGCACAAAAGCAGCAGTTTGAAAAAGAACTAAAGGCACAAGGAGGGAGAGTTATTTAATAATCTCAGAATATGTCCTGGAGGAACAGAGATCTCTGGGAGACTTCTCCTGAAACAAAGGAGCTAGTAGGTACCATTTCCCTCTCCCATCCCTCAGTCTAAACAAATTAGCATTGTGCATACCTTCACCACCTAACTTGCTTAGCCCCTGCTCCATCTGGCTTTGGCAGATCTGTCTCCTTTAGCCAGGCCTGACTCAGTCTTGGTGCTGTGGGTCCCCTCCCCACAGAAGACCAGCACAAACTGTGCCAACAGTGTCTCCTGACCAGCACACTTGGTGGAACCTTTGTCCTGGCATTGGCAGTGGTAGATCCCCTCTCATGTTGGACCAGCACACAAACCTTGCTAAAACTATGCACCCCATCCTTGTGTTCTTTGCAGATCGGCATCCTCCAATACAGTCTTGCCCAGAGCCCATTCAAACCAGGGCCACAAGCCTGGCAGTATGCAAGCATTCTTGACAGTCACTCCAAAGTGACTCCTATCCTAAGGAGAAGGAAAGACAACCACACACATCAGTCAGACTGTGGCCCCAGCAGTGTACTGGGAACACACAGTTCATCTGATTATAGGCCAGGCCCACCAATGAAAGTTTTTCAGGGGACAACACAGGGAAAGCACCTTGTAGTTTTGGGCTACCGCATCTCTGGCAAATGCCTGGTCTGACTCAGCTTAAGCCCAAGGTGGCCCCAGACTGGTCTACTAACACTACAGGGAACAAGCAATACCCAGATCAGGATAAGAGAGCCATTACAGACGACTAGACTAAAGGAAAAAGTGGATTAGCTACAAAAGCTGTGTGCAAAAACACACACAGGAGATACCCCTAAGTGTTGGCTTCTAATAGAAGACACTCCATTGCAAGGCCACTACAGGACCTCTTCTTCACAAGGCCACTACTTTCAAGAGCAGAAGTGGCTGACTTTCATAATACACATGAAGAGACAGAGTTAGACAAAATGAGGAGACAGAGGACTGTGTCCCAAATGAAAGAATAGGATAAAACCACAGCAAGAGACCTAAGTGAAACAAAGATAAGTAATATACCTGATATGATAGAGAATTTAAGTAATGATCATAAATACACTCACTGGGGTTGAAAAAAAGTGGGGGATATCAGTGAGACCCTTAACAAAGAGATAAAAAAAAATCTGTCAGAGAGGAAGAATATAATAAATGAAATTAAAAGCATACCAGATGGAATAAATAGCAGACTAGAGGCAGCAGAAGAATGCACCAGCAAACTGGAAGACAAAGTAATGGAAAGTGATCAAGCTGAGCAGGAGAGAGAGAAAAAAATATGCAAAATGAGAACAGACTTAGGGAACCCAGCAATTCCATCAAGTATAATAACATTTGCATTACAAGGATCCTGGAAGGAGAAAATAGGGAAAAGGGGACAGAAAATCTATTGGAAAAAATAATAGCTGAAAACTCCCCAAATCTGGGGAAGGAATCAGATCCAGGAGGCACAAAGAGACCCCAACAAAATCAACCCAAGGAGGTCCACACCAAGACACACAGGAATTAACTGGCAAAATGTACTGATAAAGATTGAATTTTAAAAGCAACAAAAGATAACAGTTACATAAGGGGAGAACCCCATAAGATACCTAGGAATAAACCTAATCAATGAAGTAAAAGACCTGTATTCTGAAAACTAGAGAACACTTATGAAAGAAACTGAAGAAGACACAAAGAAATGGAAAAAAATTCTATGCCATTGGATTAGAAAAAGAAATACTGTTAAAGTGTCTATACTACCCAAAGCAATCTACACACTTAAAGCAATCCCTATCAAAATACCACCCGGGGCACCTGTGTGGCTCAGTGGGTGGAGCCTCTGTCTTTGGCTCAGGTCATGATGCCAGGGTTCTGGGATTGAGCCCCGCATTGGGCTCTCTGCTCAGCAGGGAGCCTGCTTCCCCCCACCCCCCACCTGCCTCTCTGCCTACTTGTGCTCTCTATCAAATAAATAAATAAAATCTTCCAAAAACAGTTGAGGGACAAATGATAGCCTGATAGCCTGCTTCCACTCTCCCCCTCTGCTTCTCTGCCTACTTGTGACCTCTCTCTCTCTCTCTCACTGTCAAATAAATAAATACAAACTATAAAAAAAAAAATACCACGAGCTTTTTCACAGAGCTAAAACAAACAATCCTACAATTTTCGTGGAACCACAAAAGACCCTGAATAACCAAAACAATCTTGAAAAAGAAAAACAAACCTGGAGACATCACAATTCCAGATGTCAAGCTATATTACAAAGCTGTAATCAACAAGAAAGTATGGTACTGGCACAAAAATGGACATATGATTGAATGGAATAGAACAGAAAACCCAGAAATGGACCTATAACTCTATGGACAACTAATCCTTGACAAAGCAGGAAAGAATATCCAATGGAAAAAAGATAGTCTCTTCAACAATTGGTAGTGGGAAAACAGGACAGTAACATACAGAAGAATGAAACTGGACTACTTTCTTAAACCATATGCAAAAATAAATTTAAAATGGATGAAAGAACTAAATGTGAAACAGGAACCCACCAAAATTCTAGAGAAGAAAACAGGCAGCAACCTCTTTCAACTTGGGCATAACAACTTCTTTCTACGCACCACCAAAGGCAAAGGAAACAAAAGCAAAAATGAACTATTGGGACTTCCAAGATAAAAACTTCTGCACATCAAAGGAAATAATCAAGAAAACTAAAAGGCAGCCTAAAGAATGGGAGAAGATATTTGCAAATGATATATCTGATAAAGAGTTAGTATCCAAAATCTATAAAGAACTTATCAAACTGAACACCCCAAAACCAAATAATCTAGTTAAGAAATGGGCAGAAGAAATGAATAGACATTTTTCCAAAGAAGACAACCAGATGCCCAACAGACACATGAAAAGATGCTCAACATCAGTCATCATCAGGGAAATACAAATCAAAACCATGATGAGATACCACCTCAGACCTACCAGAATGTCTAATATTAACAACACAAGAAGAAACAGATGTTGGTGGAGATGTGAAGAAATGGGATCCCTCTTACACTGTTGGTGGGAATGCAAGCTGGTTTAGCCACTCTGGAAAACAATATGGAGGTTCCTCAAAAAGTTAAAAACAGAGTTACTCCATGACCCAGCAACTACACTACTAGGTATTTATCCAAAGTATACAAAAATACTGATTCAGAAGGACAAAGGCACCCCAATGTTTATAGCAGCATGATTAACAACAGCCAAATTATGGAAAAAGCCCAAATGTCCATCAATTGATGAATGGACAAACATGGAATATTACACAACAACAAAAAAAATGAAATCTTGCCATTTGCAATGATATGGATGGAGTTAGAATGTATTATGCTAAGTGAAGTAAGTCAGAGAAACACAAAAACCATAAGATTTCACTCATGTGGACTTTAAGAAAGAAAACAGAAGAACATGGGGGAAGGGATAAAAGAGAGGGAAGCAAACCATAAGAGACTCTTACCTACAGAGAACAAACTGAGGGTTGATGGAGAGAGGGTGAGCAGGGGGTGGGTTAAATGAGTGATGGGCATTAAGGAGGGCACTAGTTTGTCGAATACTGGGTGTGGTATGTACGTGATGAATCACTAAATTCCACTCCTGAAATCAATATTACACCATACACTAACTAATTAGAATTTAAATAAAAATTTGAAACACACACACAAAAAAACCATAAAAACAACAAGAGACTCATTTCAGACCTAAGACACCTGCAGATTAAAAGTGAGGGGATGGAGATATATCTGTCTTGCAAATGGATGTGAACATAAAGCTGGGGTGGCAACATTTGTATCTGACAAAATGGACCTTATAAAAAAGACTGTAACAAGAGACAAAGAAGGATACTATATAATCACAAAGGGCGACAATCAACATGAAGATATAACAATTGTAAATATTCATGCACCCAACATGGGAGCATCCAAATGCGTAAAACAGTTAATAACAAACATAAAGGAACAAATTGATCATACAATAATGATCAGGGACTTTAATGCCCTACTTACATCAATAGACAGATCATCCAAACAGAAAATTGATAAGGAATCAATGGCTTTGAATGACACATTGGACCAATGCATCTAACAGATACATTCAGAACATTCCAACCTAAAACAGAATATATTCTTTTCTAGTGCACATAGAACATTCTCCAGAACGGATCATGAGTTAAGTCACAAAACAGGTTTCAACAAATTAAAAAAAACTGAAGTCACACCATGCATCTTTTCTGAACACCACACTATGAAACTAGAAGTCAATCACAAGAAAAAAATCTGGAAAGAGCACAAATACATGGAGGTGAAATAACATGCTACTAAATAATGTATGCATCTACCAAGAAATCAAAGAGGAAAGCAAAAAAATACATGGAGACAAGTGAAAATGAAAACACACTTGTCCAAGATTGTTGGGATACAGCAGAAGTGGTTCTAAGAGGGATGTTTATAGGAATACAGGCCTACTTCAAGAAGCAAGAAAAATCTCAAACAACCTAACTTTACACCTAAAGGAGCTAGAAAAAGACCAACAAACAACATACAAAACCTGTAGATGGAAGGAAATAATAAGGATTAGAGCAGAAATAAATGATATAGAAACTTAAAAAAAAAAAGAAAAAAGAAAAAGAAAGAAAGAAGAAGAAAAAAACCCAACAGTACAGATCAATGAAACCAGGACCTGGTTCTTCGACAAGATCAACAAAACTGATAAAACTTCAGACAGACTCCTCAGAAAGAAGGAAAAAAAAAAAAAAGGGAGAGAGAGAGAGGGAGAGAACTCAGATAAACAAAGACACCAATAAAAAGAGGAGAAATGACAACAAATACCACAGAAATACAAAGGATAATGAGAGAATATTATGAAAAATTATATGCCAGCAAATTAGTTAAGCTAGAAGAAATGGATTAATTCCTAGGAACATAAAACCTTCCAGAACTGAAGCAGGAAGAAATAGAAAATTTAAACAGACCAATTACTGCCAAGGAAAGTGAATCAGTAATTTAAAAAAAAACCTCCCAACAAACAAAACTTCAGGACCAGATGGCTTAACAGGTGAATTCTACCAAACATTTAAAGAAGAATTGATACCTATTCTTCTCAAACTATTCCAAAAAATAGAAGAGGAGGGAAAACTTCCAAATTCATTTTATGAGGCCAGCATAACCCTGATACAAAACCCGGTAAAGACACAAAAAAGGAGAACTACAGGCCAATATCTCTGTTGAATATAGGTGCAGAAAACCTCAGGAAAATATTAGCCAACTACACACAACAATATATTAATAAGATTATTCAACATGATCACATGGGATTTATTCCTAGTATGCAAGCATGGTTCTATATTCACAAATCAATCAACACAATACATCACATATATAGTAGAAAGATAAGAACCATATGATCACTTCAATAGATACAGAAAAAGCATTTGACAAAGTACAACATCCATTTATGATAAAAATACTCAACAAAATAAGTTTCAAGGGAGCATACTTCAACATTATAAAGGGTATATGTGAAAAACCCACAGCTAATATCTTCCTTAATGGGAACAAAAAAACCGAGAGCTTTTCCCTTAAGGTCAGGAACAGGGCAAGAATGTCTACTCTCACCACTGTTATTCAACACAGCATTGGAAGTCCTAGCAACCACAATCAGACAACAAAAAGAAATAAAGGCATCTAAATCAGTAAAGAAGTAGTAAACTTCCACTATTTGCAGATGACATGTTACTGCATATAAAAAACCTCAAAGACTCCCCCCAAAATTGCTATAACTTATAAATGAATTCAGTAAAGTTGCAGAATACAAAATCAAAGTACAGAAATCTGTTGCATTTACATGTACCAACAATTAAGCAGAAGGAGAAATTAAGAAAACAGTCCCATATATAATTGCACTAAAAATAAGATACCTTGGAATAAACCTAACCAAAGAGGTGAAAGATCTGTACTCTGAAAACTATAAAACACTCTTGAAAGAAAATAAAGATGATATAAAGAAATAGTAGACATTCCTTGTTCATGGATTGGAAGAACAAATATTGTCAAAATGTCTAAACTATATAATCCATCCACACATTTAAAATAATCCCTATCAAAATACCAACAGCAGTTTTCACAGACCTAGAACAAACTACCCTAAAATTTATATGGAACCACAAAAGACCCTGAATAGCCAAAGCAATCCTGAAAAAGCAAAACAAAGCTGGAGGCATCACAATTTATACTACATAAGTGTAGTCATCAAAACAGAATAGTACTGGCACAAAAACGGACACATAGATCAAAGGAACAGAAAAGAAAAACTAGATATAAACCCACACTATATGGTCACTTAATCTTTGATAAAGCAGGAAAGAATATACAATGGGAAAAGAACTGTATCTTCAACTAATGGTGTTGGAAAAACTGGACAACAACATACAAAAAAACTGGACCACTTTCTTACCTCATACACAAAAATATATTCAAAATGTAATAAAGATCTAAATGTGAGACCTGAATCCATAAAAATCCTAAATGAGAATAAAGGAAGTAAATTCTTCAACATCAGCTATAGCAACTTTTTTTCTAGATATGTCTCCTGAGGCAAGGGAAACAAAAGCAAAAATAAATTACAGGGACCACAACAAAATAGAAAGGTTCTGCATAGCAAAGGAGATAGTCAACAACACTAAAAGACAACCTACTGAATGGGAAAAGATATTTGCAAATGATATATTCAATAAAGAGGGTTAGTTTCTAACTATATATTCAATAAAGAGGGTTAGTTTCTAAAACAAAGGAAGAACTAACTCAATAACAACAAAAAAATCCAATTTAAAAATAGGCACAAGATATGATCAGGCATTTTTCCAAAGAAGACATAGAGATGGCCAAAAGACACATGAAAAGATGCTGAACATCACTCATCATGAGGAAATACAAAATCAGAACTACAATGATAGATTATCTCACACTTGTCAGAATGTCTAAAATCAACAACACCAGAAACAACAGGTTTTGGTGAGGATGTGGAACACATCCTCACCAAAAGGAACACTTGTGCCCTTTTGGTAGGAATGTAGACTGATGAGGTTATTATGGAAAACAATATGAAGATTCTTCAAAAAGTTAAAAATAGAACTACCTTATGATTCACAAATCACGCTAATAGGTATATACCCAAAGAATACAAAAACATTAATTCAAAGGGATACATGAGCCCCTTTGTTTAGGGCAGCATTATTTATAATAGCCAAATGAAGGAAGCAGCTCAAAGTGTCCATCAGTAGACGAGTGGATAAAGAAGATGTGCTTCTATGTCTCTCTTTCTCTTTCTCTCTCTCTCACACACACCCCCTAGAATATTACTCAGCTATAAAAAGAATGAAATCTTGCCATTTGCAACAGTGTGGATGGATCTAGAGAATATAAAGCTAAGTGAAATAAACCACTTAGAGAAAGACAAAAACCATATGACTTCACTCATATCCGGAATTTAAGAAACAAAACAAAGGAAAAAAGGAGACAATCCAAAAAAACAAACTCTTAACTATAGAGAACAAACTGATGGTTACCAGAGGGGTGGTAGGTGGGGGGATGGGGGAAATAGGTGAAGGAGATTAAGAGTGCACCTACCATAATGAGCACTAAGTAATGTATAGAATTGTTGAATCACTATACTGTATACCTAAAACTAATAAAAGACTGTATGTCAACTCTACTGGAATGACATTTGAAAAAAAAAGGCAGTCTAGCTATTTAAGACGATCATATAAAATTGTTTGGAATTGTTTACTTAATCAGGCCTCGTTCTAGAGAATCTTCTGATAACTTCTTAAATACTTCTATTTATATTTACTTGTCTCACAAGTATCTGATATCTGCTGTCCAGAGTCTTAAATACTTCTGCATAATCACTGTCTTGACAAATGACCTAAATGTTTCCAGATAAACACGGGATAATATCACACCAACTGAGGCTCCATCTAAAAATCTGACCTCTACAAATCATATTTATAAAGAGAATCAACATCTGTGATAAGATCTGGAAAAATCTTTGATTATCTCCTCTACAGCCCTGGTTGAATGAGAAACAAAAAGGAGAATGGAGAATTTAGAAAGTTTCCAAAATCTTTTTCTAAAGTGATTGCTCTGTAACCATGGTAACAAGTAGCCATTAAAACTGAATAGGTTTTAATCCTGTTCAGCAGATACACAATAACTCCCCTTGTGAATACACTTCTGCATGTCATCCAAATATTATCAGCAACCTGCATCTGAAAGTCAGCTAGTCATGGATAGACTAACTCCAAAAGTATAACATACCAAAAATGTCAAGAAATCAACTACTGTCTTAACTCAGTAATGATGCTACCACAACTACAAACCATGTGAATCCACATAGGACTTCTAAAGTCCAGCAAACCACGAACTCCTGTTTCCCACCAATACAATCATTTAGGCACCATCTTTGTTTCCTCCGTTGGCCTGGAGGACATTATAGCACATACAGAAGCCCTTAGCAAATTCTCCAAGCAAATCTTAAATGATAGCCAACAAAGCCTGTCCTTAACTGAACACTGCAATGTCTTTAATGACAAAAGATGTCTTCCAAAATAGAATGGCCTTGGACATGATTAATACCTTGCAATTAGGCACATGTGCCACTGTCCAAACAGAGTATTGTCTGTTCATATCTGATGAGTCTGCTGATGTTTTATCTTTATTAAATCACATGAGGACACAAGTGAACTCCCTGAGTGATCCAACCCATAACCTAGGGGGTTTAGCAATCAATGGTTTGGATCATGGGACTCTTGGTGGGGAAAAAAAAATAAACTATTACTAGATTTTAGAATCTTTATTACAATCTGTGTTTTCTCTCATATGTGCCTCTGTTGATGTTGTGGTATCTGCCTCCAGTGCAACAAGATAGCCACCAAAAAAGTTACCTCCATGTTGGTGAAACCTGCTGACTATTCAGGGCACATCATGGAAGAGGAGAGTATATAAGACTAGTAAGAGTCAGTCATGAGTTGGTGGAGTTTTGGGGGGGAGATAATTGAGAGATTATGACTGCCAGTTCACCCAAGAACTAGACACTGGACACGGGCAATCAGAGTTTCCTCACCCCCTCCCCTGTGCTTGGCATGTACACTCTCCCCACTGTTCCCATAGTGGGAGATGTTTTCAAGGACATAGCCTTCAGAGAACAATGTGTTGTTGAGACCATCTGGATGGTATAACATGATAGAACTGAGTTAAGTCCTCTATATAAACTTTTAAGATTAGTTGGTGGGTGTGGAGATGTCCTGGTCTTGTGGCCACCCAAGAGAAGCCTCATATGTAAGTTCCCTTGCATAGCCAACCTACCACTGTCCAATCTGGAGTGGACTGCCTCTTTCTCTGGTCCGTTCTTGCCCTCTGGGTACTAGGGGACAGTTTCATATTTCACTCAGGAAGCTCCTAGGGTTATGAACCAACTGATGCTTAGGCTAAAAGAAGAAAGGATAGCTGGACCAGAGGTGTTGGATTAGGGCTGGGGGAGATGTGTAGATGGAATGATGGGGAGTGTGAAATGTATGCATGACCCTGAAACAAAGAGAGCGGATGTTTGAGTGATATAAGGAGGGTCACTTGAGAATTACACCACACAATTTAAGTGGTTGACTGTCAAGCAATATTTACTTCAGGAGCTTTGTAATATTACTCTAGTTTCCAAATAAATCAAAGCCCTGAAACTCAGTAGAGAACTGGGGGACTAGGAAAGAAACAAATACTCTAGGGCTTAATTTTTATTTGCCTAAAATGCTTATTACATTTTATAGGAGACAAATTCTTGCCGGAGGAATGACACTTCAAAGGAAGGAGATTGACACACCTAAATTTGGTTCAGAGAGCCTGAGTTCACAGCCCTAAAGCAGTTTTACCGGGAATTAACTTCTCTGTGTGTACTTCATACTTTGGGCAGTAAATGCAAAAAGTATGTTCATCTTAATGTTCATCTGAAGGGGCGATTCTAGTGTAAGTATGAAGTCCCTCCAAAGGGAGGACAGGACAAAACTCACAACGTGATATGCAGCCTCCCTTTTATCCAAAGCAGTGGTAATTCAGGGCAAACCCAAAAACTGTAGGATTTCAATATGAATGAGAGGCACCTGTGGCTGTGAGGACACTGAGACAATGAGAAACAGTTGAAAAGACGTGCTGCTCAGCAGCATCCAGAGTAATTTCCTCAAAATCATTCAGTAGCCTCACATTCCACTTTGGGCCAAGCAGGACAAGTGGAAAAGTGGTTAGAAATGATCAATGAGCGAGGAATGCCAAAGAAACTGAATAGCCTAGAAAGAAACTGGGAAGTCTCCCAGTTACAGAAGAAAGTCCACAAAATAGGGTTTGAAGGTAGAATGCAGGGCACGAAGATGAACAATGCCCGAGGCATGGCAAAATAATACACAAAAAGCCAAGAGAGCCAGCCAGAAAAGACATGTGCAGGAAAAGGAGGACAATATGAGCATCAGTCCTGCCAGATCAAAACTGAAAACATATTTATAAATGTCTTTTAGAGGTGAGCCAGAGTTTTAGAATTTATTTTGAAGACCCAAGAGTATTTGCGGATGGAGTGGGATGGAGGGAATGGGAGAATATTTAAGAAAGTATGTTACTGTACGGAGTTTAACTGAGTAACGACTGTTGAAGTGGTTGTATGTGCCTCTTCACATGTTCCTGTACTTTTAAAAATATATACCTATTTTTTCGAATTTAAGGATTAGGATGTAATCTGCCTAAAGTTCTGAGATGTGGGGGGTGTTAGACAGTGGAGAGAATCTACAGTTAGCTGTTCTGGGAAATATCTGTTTCTCCCTAAGTAACCCTGCACCAGCCAGATTTCCAGTGGTTACTGAAAAGGCTACAATGAGACTCTTGACTTTTCTTTCAGTTGAGAATAAAACTAATTCCTCATAACCACAACTTCTTTTCAAAGATATCTGATTGTTGGAGTGGGTGCTTAGAGGCTGCCCGTGAGGTCAACAATACAGAGTGCATCTTACCTGGGCTATGAGAAACTTCTCTCCTCGCCAAGCACAGAGACTCTCCTGGCCAAAGAGAGATTTCAGCTGATCACGGAGGAATTAGGGAAGCTTGTTTAGATTCCACTACAGAATTCTAATTCTTAGTGGAATTACTATAAGTATGTGTGTTTAAAATTAAAAAAAAAAAAAAGATTTACTTGTTTGTTGTATTTGCTTAATACTTACTGGGTTGGAGGAGAGGCACTAAAGGGATACATATATAATAACAGAGTCAGCAAATAAACATAAAAGATCTAAAGTGAACTGAGGCTGGAGATGAGAGAACTTCAGACTAAGAGAATTACTTCAATTAAACTCTAAAATGAGGGGCGCCTGGGTGGCTCAGTGGGTTAAGGCTCTGCCTTTGGCTCAGGTCATGGTCTCAGGGTCCTGGGATTGAGCCCGACATCAGGCTCTCTGCTCAGCGAGGAGCCTGCTTCCCTCTCTCTCTTCCCATCTACCTCTCTGCCTACTTGTGATCTCTCTCTCTCTGTGTCAAATAAATAAATAAAATCTTAAAAAAAAACAAAAAACAACAACTCTAAAATGAGCTCAACTTCTTGGCATTCAAAACATATTGGGAAACACAGTGGGTTATATAGTTCCCACAGTCTGGATAAAACCAAGCACACTGGTTCTTAGGAGAGAAAAGACTTCCTCAGACTTTAAATTCACAGATATCTTCTAGATAGATCTCATATTCTCCTACTTCTCCCCATGGTTACTGCCGCAAACCCAGTACAAAGTCCCAGGATTTCTTCTCTGAATTACCTGACACTAGTCAACACAGTCTCCAGATCCTAAATCCTAACACAGTCTCCATACCATAGGAGTGATCCTTTAAAATACAGATATGAAATCACATCTCATTGTTTTTTTAAAATTGAGATATAACTGACATATAATACTGGAGTTTTAGATGCACAACATAATGATTTTATATGTATAGCAAAATGATTACCACAGTAAGTTTAAGTTAACACCCATCACCATATATAGTAACAATTCCTTTTATTCTGGTGCACATCTCATTGCTTTAAGGACAAAGTACAAAATCCTGAGTACTGGGATGCCTGGGTGGCTCAGTGGGTTAAAGCCTTTGCCTTCAGCTCAGGTCATGGTCTTAGGGTCCTGGGATCGAGCCCCACATTGGGCTCTCTGCTCAGCAGGGAGCCTGCTTCTTCCTCTCTCTCTCTCTGCTTGCCTCTCTGCCTGCTTGTGATCTGTCAAATAAATATAATCTTAAAAAAAAAAATCCTGAGTATTGTATACAAGGCACAATCTGGGCCAAGCCTACTTCTCCAGATTAGTGACAAATAGGTCTAAGCATATGCTTTCCTTGGCAGTCTCTGACCACCCCACCCCCTACCCCCAGCTCTTTAATAACTAACTCACTCTCTATTATTTTATACATGGTTAACCCATAGGTGTCAAACCATCTGATCCTGAAGGCATTTGATTTTGCAGTGATGTTCTTTTTTTTGGAACAGATCTCACCATAGACCAATGTGGTTCTTTAAGGGATGAAAATGGCCTGAGCTTATGGGGCTTTCTCAATGATTAGGTTCTTTTTCACAAATACAAGCTTCAAATAGCTAATTAAGCAAATTAAGAGATTTAGAACCATTTCCATAAGCCCATGGCTAGGTGTGAAGGCAAATGTCAGATTGAATTCCACGACACATTCAAACATTTATGTGCAAACATATACAGAAACAGTCCTATAATATGTTTGTAAGCTCAATGATGTCCATCTCTCAGGCCTTTCAAGGTCACATCCTGTCAGAAAGATTCACTTGAGGAAATGTGACAGTTTTCTGGTCCCAGGATGCTGTTAAGATTATAGGTGGATTGAGGCAACCAGTTCCTTAAGTCAGTGACTGAACACAGGACTGGGTAAGAATTAAGCCTTGGGCTCCATTCTGGAGGGTAAAGGTTTTCAAGTAAAGGTGAGAATGCTTTCCTTCGAATCTTAAATACCACTTATTTATCAGGTGAAAAATAACTTAAAATGTCTATTGTGCTATCTAAAACACCCTCTAATATTAACTGAAGATAAAGATAACTGTTGAGAAAGTCTCCTGCATGTGGTCTTTCATGCTCACTTGGCTGCATGAGAACAGGCCTTGGACCCAGAACACTCCCTTACCAAAAGGGAAAGAGCTCTCACCGCCTGTGCTGGGCTTATCACTGCTCTTTGCTCTATCAAACACACTTTTACCTCCAGCCCCTTTCCTCTCACTCTATAAACAGTTTCATTTCTCTTTCTTTTCTTTTCTTCCTTCCCTTCTTTCTTTTTCTTTCTTTTTTTGGCCCTGTAACTCCCTTTACCTTCCCCCTGTGTTTCTTCAACTTTTACTCCCCTACTCTCTTACCTTCCATACATTTTCAATCATACACGAACTGGTATCTACTACCTTCCCTTCCTGACGAAAAGGTTCCTGCCCAAGTCACTAAGGATCAAATTAAATTTTTTAAAAATCTGAGGCATTTGCTGAGTCAGTATATTAATTAAGGTATGTGAGAATATTCTGTTGGAAACCAACTCCTCAATCTTAATGGCCTTACACAGTAAATACTTGTTTTTGTTTATGTCATGATCTACTTATGTAAATATTCATTTTTGTGTGCCTTCCATGTGGTGATTTGGGAACACAGGCTGCTTTCATCTTGTGGTTCTGCCATGCCCTGAGGACTTCTTCATCCTCTGGACCTCTGGATCTGGCAGCTGACTAGCAAAGGACTGTGTGGATTGTTACAGGACAGAACTGGAGGGGAAACAGATCACTTCTCCTCTTATTGCACTGGCCACACATAGCCTGCAGGGCAGGCTGGGAAATGCACTGTAGCTGCTTGGCCATTTGGAAAACAAACTGCTGAGCATAGAGCAGTTCTTTACTAAAGTCCTCCATTCCTCCTTTTTGAAACTTCCTTGCCTTTGACTTCCATGGCTCCATTCTCTCTTCTGTTTTCATCTTCAAATCCTGACTGCTTGTTTTCAGTCTTCTTCAAGGCTCCTCTTTCTTCTCTCCATCCCCCTAATATTGATATTCCCCAGCATTTGTTTCTTGGCTCATTTCTCTTCTCAACCCACCATTCTCCCTGGATGTTTTCACAAACAACCAGAACATCCATCTCCATCTTTCTGGTCATACTTCTATGTAAAACCTGCTCCTCATCTTATAAGTCCCCGCCCTGATTAAGTGGGCATCTACCCACTTATCAGACCAGAAAACCTGAAGTGATCCTACATTCTCTTACTCATCTTCTATAATAGAGGTTTCACCACCACCACCACACTATTGACATTTCAGGCTAGGTAATTCTTTGTTGGGGGAGCCTTCCTATTCATGGTAGGATGTTGAGCAACATCCTTGGCTTCTAGGTAGATAGTGGCTAACTACCCTATCCTCTTGTCGATTTGGGGCAACCAACAGTATCTCCAGACACTGCCAAATGTCTCTTGAGTAGGGAGGGACTCACCCCCAGTTGAGAACTGCATATTCCAGTCCTATAGATTCAATCCACTGTAATATTTATCTCCTCCATTCCATTTCCTTGCCATTAATTTTGTTAAATTCCACATCACTTTGTGTCTGGATTTCTCCAGTTGTCTCTTATCTGGCTGTAACAAGTTGGTTGACTTAACAGTTATTCTTGACTCAAGTTTTCATCGCCACCATCCACTACAGAACAACAAATAACTTGTGTCTTAGCCTCCCTTGCTTGGCCAGATGACATCATTTTGCATGCAAGTAGATTTGTGAAGAGACTGACAGGTGAACTTAAAGGTTCTAAGGCTTTGGAGTCACCCAGCTTAGATCGTATCTTAGCCTCATCACTCTGGGAGTTGTGTGGTTTCAGGAAAGTAACTTAAGTTTTCTGTGCCCCATCAGTGACACTGGGCCAACAGTGCAACCTTATAATATTATTATTAATATTATTATGAAGTTAAACAAGTTAATATGCACCAATTGTTTAGTTTATACCATCCCTGACCACTGTTCACTTTTTAAGATTCAGTTTAGGGGAATCTTACTCTGGAGGTTTTCTCACACTTTTCCTTCCAAATTACAGTCCTTTTTTTCAGACATTACTTGTTTTTCTCCCTCACTAAGCTTTGAACTTCTACAAAGCAAGGGCCAGACCTTTCTTTTCACCTTCTATACATTCTCAGGACCACCACAAATGCTCAATAAATATGAAATTCTCAGTAAGGATTTGTTGACTAAAACTGCAAGTGAATGAATGTTAATAACATACACCACCCTCTCAAATAACGTCCCTTCCATTTAGCAGCAGTAGAGTGAGTGGATTTCTAGAAAGCTTTTGACATACCTAGTGTAAATGAAACACAAATCAAGGAGGTGAATTTTTAAAGGAAATTTATCTCACTAGCCTGGCAACCCTGGCCAGCTTTTAAGTAAACTGAAGCTATTAGGATAAAAAGGAAAACCATATGCGCAACCCCAAACCTTTCAGACATCCTTTAAAATTTTTATTTTAAATAAATTCATCTAAATCTGCACAGGAGAGTAGCAATGGGAATTGTTAATTGACAGAGAAGTCACAGTTTTAAAATTCCATTGCTACAGTTTCTAAAACGAGGAGCTTTAAATTGCCTTGTGGTTAAAGGAACTTTTAACTACACACAGACTTTTGCCTGTCCAGTCTCTAGCAGGCTGTTAATAAATTGGAAACTGCCCAGATTTCTACGGGGGAGGGAGGGGAGAGCAGCTGTACTCCTAAATAATTCTCATCCTAGTCTGTGTAGAGGAAGATCCAAACAGTTTGGTTAGGAAAACTTGGTGGTGGCTTTCCTTCCTGGGTTTTGGATCCAACCATTTAGCCAACTCCAACTAAGATCCCTTTCTCTAGGTCAAAATTTATTAGAACATTTCTTCTGGAGTGATTCCTAAGTCAAATCTTATTAAAAAGTTACTAGAAACTACGAAATTTCTTTAAAGTCTTCAAGAAAAACTCATTTCCTTTGCCTTAAAGGGGGGGTGGAGGGCACATCTCATATGCAACCCACTTTTTAAACCTTCTCATCTGTAAGACCCCGGTGTCTCAGTAACACTTGGGACTTTCTCTGATGACTACAGCCCTTCAAGACACTAGTGACAACTATTCGTTTCCCTTGGACGCCCCTTCGTTCCTGAAGAAGTGACATCAACACTGGAGAGCCAGGAGTCTACCAACAGGTGGTACACGGAGCGCTCTCTAGAAGGGAGTGTCGCCCGCCCTCGGGGCACTTCCCCGCGGCCGCGCGCTCTCGCGCCCCGGGAGCTGCGTGGGCTCTAGAGCTCTAGAGCCAAGGCCCCGGCCGTGGGGACCCGGCGAGCGCGCCCGGGTCACGTCGCCTCCACGCCCACCTCCTCCCGCTCTGCGTCCCCTCCCTTTGCCAAAGCTCAGACTTTCCAGGCCGCCCTTATTGTTGGCCGCGTCTGTCACTTTGTGGGCCGGGTGACATGAATGGATGGGCTAGACACACCTTCCAGCCTTCCAGAGAAAAAAAAGAAAAGTCCGGATCTGCATAGGGAGCGGGAGGGACTCCTCCGGCGCCCCCAGAGCCTACGCCGCGGGCCAGAGACACGCACAGCTCCCCCCTCCCACACTCACTCCTCCCATCCTTTAAAAAAAAAAAAAAAAAAGCCCAACCCAAATAAATAATATCGTTCCAAGCCTGCCGGCGTCCTCGGTGCCCTCTCCTTCTTCCCGGGCTCAGCGCGCTCCAGTTCTGCGGGAGGCTGCGACCGGAGGCGGCGGCGCGGGCCCCGTGCGGGGCGCGGAGCGAGAAGCGGGCGCGCCCGCGGCCGCACTATGCTCCCCAGCGCCGTGGCGGCCCACGCCGGCGCGTACTGGGACGTGGTAGCGTCCTCCGCGCTCCTCAACTTCCCCACAGCGCCGGGCTTTGGCAACCTGGGCAAGAGTTTCCTGATCGAGAACTTGCTGCGGGCTGGGGGCGCCCCGCCGCACGGGCTGCAGCCACCCACGCACCACGGCCCCGCGTCAGCTCTAGTCGCCGCCGCCGCCGCCACAGCCGCCCGCGCGCAGGTCCGGCCCCTGCCGGCCAGCCCGGTTCCCCTCAAGCTGTGCCCTGCGGCTGAACAAGTCAGCGCCTCCGGCGCGCCGTACGGCACGCGTTGGGCTTTTCAAGTGCTCAGCCCCTCGGCGGACGGCCCCAGGCTGCCGGGCCGGGCCCCTGCGGACCGAGACTGTACCTTCCAGCCTTCAGCCCCAGGTGAGCTAGCTCTTCCCTCCCCAGCCGCGCCCGGCGCCTCCTGCACGGAAGGACCGGAATTCGGGCGCCCCGCGGTGCGCCCTGCGCCAAGGGAGTTCCGGCCCCAGCGCGCAGGAATCCGCTCTGGCCTGGGATCTTCTAGAGCGTCTCGAGCTTTAGCGGAGATGCCACTTCGGGGGTGAAGAAGGTACCACCACTGACTGCGACACCTCCCCCTCCCCCATCCCATGCCACCCCCTTCCTCTAGGTCTCCTTTCAACAAGTGGTAGGGCTACCTTAATTTTCAGGCCTTTCCGGAGAAACCCTGAATGCACCTCATTGGGTTAGCGGGAAAGGGCAGCCACAGTCCCCAAGATCTCTCGGCTCGCTGGACCAGTTTCACGGGGTTTCCCAAGTTGAGCTTTTCTGCCCTCGGTCTCCTGCCCTGGAGGCCGCGCGACAGTAGCTCCCCGGGAATTTTTTGGCAAGGAGAAGTTCTCGAGGCCCGCTTTGGGGGCTTTTCCTTCTCAAACTGTTGGCGATGTCCAGGAACGCTCGCAAAGATCTTTGGAAGGAGAGTTGCGCAAACTTTTGACTTTCTCCATTCTTAATATTTTGGATTACTAAGGCGCAAGGAAATCGAGGCTGACTTTTTCTTTGTGGTGAGCCGAAACAACTGAATTGGCACCTGGATAGGAAATTCACCAATAAATAGGA
Source organism: Lontra canadensis (assembly GCF_010015895.1). NCBI lineage: Eukaryota > Metazoa > Chordata > Mammalia > Carnivora > Mustelidae > Lontra > Lontra canadensis. The sequence continues at coordinate 8,905,803 of NW_022631053.1, forward strand.
ATTTTCTTACCCAGAGAAAGGCAGTTTTGGTTTGTTTTCATTTTCGGATAAAATCCAAGTGGTATGATTGGGAAGAGGATGCGGACGGCTTAGTCAGATATTAGCTAAAGCGAATGGAGTGGCAGTGAGAAAAGGAAAAGTCTCTTAGAAACTCAGAAGCTGAGATCCAATTGGATTAATTTTTTTTTTTTCGCTGCGTCCTTAGACGATCTTAACTCATTCTTTTAATCCCGATGGGTTTGTCCAGAATGACTAATAGACGCTTTTTTCAGCAGATTCCATTGTCCCAGCAAACTGCCGGATCAAATTTATTGCTAATGGCTTTATAGAATTTAACATGTTTAGAACCTGTCCTGGTCTTTCAGTTTGAAATGGTTACTAACAGAATGGAACAAATATAATTATATGAGCATCGGTCTTATTCATATAGTGCAAAACCTAAACTTTAGGAAGACTTTTTTCATCTTGGGAAATGAACAATATACAGTTAAAGGCAGGGTTTTTGTTCCTTGGAAATTTGGGCCACTCTGTTATTTCTGAAGTATTTGGAAAATTAGAAACGTATATACCCGGCTCACCTAAGCAAGAGTTAGTAAATAATGTTGTGTCATGAAAAATAACATTTTCAAAAAGATTGGTGATTTGCATAACTTTTAGTGGTTTGGCATTGAGTTCATTGAAGTTATTTTTAAAGATTTTTAAATTGGTCCTGATCATGATTGTCTACTCAACTGCTGAAATTTACTTAATTTTCACCTTTGTGCATTTTACAGATTAAATTTAAATAAACCAAATGCAAATCAAGCACAGATATTTCAATAACTGGAAAATTTTGTGTATCTGTTTCATTAGAAATATTGCAATTATTGGGTAAAGGTACTCCTAACTACATTTTAAAAAATTTTCAAGGATATAATCATTCTTGCACACTTATTAAAGAGTCAAAATGCAAAAATCCTTTTTAGGATAAGAGAACAAGGACTTATATTTCTTTTTTAGGTGTTCTAATAGAGTTTAAGCATATATTTTCCCAATATTTTACTTAGTTCTCATTGAAGATATGATATTCTCCTGGGTTTCATTTGAACAAATAACTGTTTATTTAAAAAAAAAAAAAGGAGTGCATTTAATTTTTGAATCTAGAGAAGTATCTTAAGAAAATTAAAGCTTTCTCTATTTGTTTCTACAAATATGCTGCTTAAAACCAGCATTTACATTCATTTATCTTTGTAATTTGACACAGAATGTAGTTTTCTGAACATTGCCCTAGTTTTATTTAAGTGACAGATTTTTGTCCTACCGAATGTTGTGGGAATTCTTTTCTACTGTAGAATTATGAAGTTATAATGAGTACTGACAAGGTTACTATCACCTGAAAATTAGCTGACTGATGACATAATGATTGATGTTCTGTAGAGAATATAGAGGAGAGAGAACTACCATTTTTGGAAAGATAACAGGATTTCTTTATATTTTTTTCTGAAATGTCAGCAAATGACCGCTTCTGATCCCTCAGAAACTTACTTTGGAGTGGACCAAAAAATGTGATCTTTAATCATTTCAGCATATTGACTACTCGCTTTTTTTTTTTTTTCAACCTTAATTCGTTGGGCGTATCAACCCAAATGTCGAATGAAAAAAGCCCAGAGTTCTTTTTATTGGTGTGTTGGTGAGCTACAGAACCATTTAACTAAAGGACTTCTGCCCCTGCGTGCAATTTCTGCTTCATTATCTTTGTTACCCATTTTAAATTATACCACATATTTCATTCATGCAGCAAATGCTTATCAACTATCTCCCATGTGTCTGGTTCGGTCCTAGGCCACTGGGACAGCCAGTGCACAAAACAGATGACTGTCTCTGCCCTTGTGGAGCTTATATTCCACGTTCATACTGCTCTGTGGCTTACCAAGTATTTTCATAATTGTTAGCTGCTTTAATCTTCCTAGTAGGCCAGTTTTTTTCCTACAGTGACTTACTTCACTTACCAATTTTGTTTTTGTCGGAAGTAACAGTGAAAACTTCTGTGGACTTGTGAAAAAGAAAAGAATTCCCCCATATCTTCGTATTCCTTATGTTAGTCTTTCATTGAATATCAGAAACTAGTGATAACCAATTACATGTTTTGCAATAATAAATCAATTGTGATTTTATGTCTGAGCCCAGAAGGAAAGAAATTGGCCTTCCCCGTTCATCTTGCTGAGGGTCTGCAAGGTGGAGACAGACAGTAACAGGGATTTACAGGTAATAAATGAGAGGATGGCTCTCAGTGCTTCATTCCGGAAAAGTGACAAGTATCTGAGTATTCCGAGTAGGAAAAAGACACTCTGTAGCTATATGTCATCAAGTGGTTTATATAGAGTAGTTTAAAAACCTTAAAAATCAAAGGGCATTCCTCAAGGCTCTAGACCGGCACATTTAGTGCAATAGAAGGTAGTAAATAGTTTACCTCCAGGGTTGAATCTTTGGATCTGTTACAGTTTATTAGGGGAAACCAGGAGGTTTTGCAAGTAAAATAGAATCATCAGACAGCCTTCCTCAAAAGTTCATGTATGTCATTATTTGGTGACTATTGTGCTAGATTAAAATATTAATGTTTTTGTATATAAAAGAGAACTTTGAAATGTCAAAAGCTGAAAAACTTAAATTTCTCTTGGTTATGTCATCAGTTTTATTCAAAAATAAGTGGAAGGGCACCTGGGTGACGCAGTCGGTTAAGCCTCTGCCTTCGGCTCCGGTCATGATCTCAGGGTCCTGGGATGGAGCCCCGCATCGGGCTTTCTGCTCAGCGGGGAGCCTGCTTCCCTCTCTCTCTCTCTGCCTGCCTCTCTGCCTACTTGTGATCTCTCTCTCTCTGTCAGATAAATAAATGGAATCTTTGAGGAAAAAAAAAAATAAGTGGAGATAGCCTTGCTTTTTAATGACATTTGTTATTTTAAACATTAAAAAAAATTGACATAAAGATAATTTCCTGAATGTTATTTATTATTAAATCTACTTCTTAAAAGGATTAGAAAGCAAATGTTTCTTCTGGGTAGGTGAGTCTTTTCTTTTTTTTTTTTTTTAATTTTGTCAAGGAAGTTTTACTATATACTATAGGAAAGGTACCAGATCCATGGCATTTTACTGACCCCTTGTTAGGATTCCTTCTTACCATTAATACTTAATGTGCACTCTAGTTTTCTTGTCCACCTCCCAATTCCTGTTACTATTTACCTGTTAATCCATAATGCTGTCTTAAATTAATTGCACTTAGTTTTGTCTATGCCCGCTTAAAGACTTTGTGATCTAATTTATTAAGACAGAGTTTTTCACTTATTTTTGCTACCACTGTGCTTTAGATTTGTTCTGGCAAATTAAAATCACAGCATCTTAAATGTTGTTGATGCTGACCCTGAACCAGGGTGGAGAATGGAGAATCCAGAGAAGGGTAAGGATGGACCCCTTTCCAGTGGTTCCTTGCTCAGACCATCACTCCAACCATCCTTTGGTGGAATCTGCAGATATTCTTACTTTGCCTATTCTTACTACATGTACATATTTTTTGTATCTTCTTAACATGTCTTTGGATTTATATTAACATATTAATAACTTAATACAGTTCATGAGAATCAGCTCTGAACAAACTGTTCTGTGTTCCCCAAGTTAATGAACTGCTTCAGATTCATGAAGAGATTTTTGCTGTGAAGAGAACCAACAGCACTATAGACAGTCCCTTCCCTTCTAGTAGTGATTCAGTAAGCCATCCTCTTTACAGAATAATTCCTGAGTTGGAGCTACAATGGCGTAGCAATTTATGTGCATTTAATTTGCCTCTGACTGTAGTACCTATCCCAATCCCAACCCCTAACGTATGCTTCTCTACCTTCTCTACTCCACTTTAACAACAAGGAATCTCAATCTGTTAACAGGTATTGAAGCTATTGAGGTTTAATAATAAAACAGGAGTAAATGAGCAGGCAAGTAAGAACATTTTAGAACTTTCCCCTAAACTCCTATTGACTTAAGAGATCTGAGGGTTATTTTAAGAGGCACGATGGTTTGAATGCCCAGAAAATTGTGTACACATTTATGCGTAAGTAAACATAGGATTCAGAGAGTTCAGAGTTATGTTCAGGAAGCCAAAGGATGCCATATGTTGTGGGCCATTTAAAAGGATTGTCAACAGTGATTTTATCCACATTTATTTGCCATAAATGGGCTTCAGATATTGGAACCGAAGCTGTGAATTAAACTCCATTGTATCACTTTTTGAGTGTGCCTCCTTCCTTCTGTTCTTGTGCCCACCAGAAAAAAGTCTCCTTTGCTTTAAGAAATCACTTTATGCTTAGGTTTGCTGCTGAATGATAGAAATGAGAGCAGCATGAAAGTAAGGGAAGCAACGCAAATAATAGATGTATTCATAAAATACTTCTAGATGTTTTGCTATGCAAGTTTTTACAGAAGTGAAATGTTCTTATCTTTAACATATTTAAACAAATATGTCTTTAGGTGTGTGGGGGCTGGTAAATATTTCATTTACACCTCACTCAGCCTGTTTTCACCACGGTATTTCTGTTGTTGATATGCTTTATACTTTAAAATACTGTCTTATCATATCTTTACTTTTCTTAAAGATTTTATTTATTAGGCAGAAAGAGAGAGAGCACAGGTACAGACAGGGGGAGAAGGAGAGGGAGAAGCAAGCTCCCCACTGAGCAGGGAGCCCAAAGCAGATTTCTACCCCACGACCCTGGGATCATGACCTGAGCCAAAGGCAGAAGCTTAACCGACTAAGCCACTAGGTGCCCCTTATTATATCTTTCAAGGGGACTTGATTTGTAGCTCTTAATACAATGTTTTTCTGCTTAGTCTTGGATTAATAGAGGTTTTTAATTTTTTTCCTAATTACAGTTTTTTTTTTTAATAGTGAAAGTACACAGTTTTTAAGCCAGTTAAGAAGTATAAGTTTTCATTTGAATATACCTGGAGTCTGTCAGGAATAAAAAGGCAAATTGGAAAAAGAAACAGTATGATTTTTATCTAGGAATGCTTGTTAGAATCCTTATTTAAGACTTCATTAGATCATGCTTTTCTATTTTACACTCTCTTAGTAAGAAATTGGATTTTTGCCTTAATGTATAATATGCTTACCAGACCCTTGTATATTTTATTCCAAAACATTTTATTTTACTTTCAGTAATGTTTCCACTTTTAATGAAATCTCTCCCTTTTATTCTTTTTAGCCTCCAGTCAGTACTTGATTTGGCAATGCTGAGTGATTCATCACTTTATAGAAAGTCACCATAACTAATCCTATTTTTAATAGCATTATTCATTTTGTCAACCAGCTATTAGTTGGGAATATTTCAGGGGCACATTTTTGTGAGTTATGTGAACAGTAAACTGAAGGCACTAAAATTCGCTCTGAAGTCAAAGATCAAAAAGCCTCTGAAGCTTTTAGACTTTTCTTTCAGAACAAAAGCATCTGGGGAAAGGAAAGAAAAAAAACTTCACATTTTTCTATATTACCTAATACTTAATTGACTGCTTGTTTATCAATATTCCAATGATGAATTGGGTTTTTCACTCTTCTTTCATGTTTAGTCACCTTGCCATAACAACCTTAATTTTATTAATTCAAAGTGGCTGTCAGAAATAAAATATGTGATATATGATACATTTTTACCAGTCCTTTTGGGAAGACTCAAAATTTCTTGTTCTTTAGAATGTTAAATTTCTGACAACTTTTAAAATTAAAATTTGTGGAGGAGCCTGGTTGGCTCAGTTGGTTAAGTGTCTCGCTCTTAATTTTGGTTCAGGTCATGGTCCCAGGAATGTGAGATAGAGCCTGCTTAGGATTCTGTCTTTTCCCCTCTGTTTGTCCCACCCCACTCTCACATGCACAGGTATACTCTCTCTACTCTGGAAAAAAAAAAAAATTAAAATATGAGAAGGTATTAGGTTATTCTTTGAAGAGATTTTTGTACATTAAAAGAGAATAAAAACCATGATTGGTGCCATATTTCTTAAAGAGACTATCCTAGGGCTGGATTGAGTTTAGGTATATTGAACCAATTCTCTAGTTACATTGGATCTGAAACCAAAAGACAGTACTTTTTAAAGCAGGAGAAGAATCAGTCCTGTTTGTTTACGTACTTTCTGTAGGTGCTTTTGCATCACACATTGAATAGTTGGAACAGAGACCTATGGCTGCAAAGCCTAAAGTATTTTTTAAAGTAAAATTTGCCAACAGTTCCTCCAAAGCAAAAATGGCAAGTTGAGTAAATTTAACAATACAGTTTTATGAGCTGATCTTAGCAGCATTTCCATAATTTTAAAGCCTAGATTCATGTCTAAGGTCTTTATATTATTGCTTATATAATCATAATTCACAGAAGCTCCTTGAGCCTCTGTTTCCCATTTCAAAATAAGAACAGAGATCAGAGTCAGCATCTGACTTTCAAACACATACTGCAAAAGCCCACGGACAACATACAGGGAAAGACGTGAAAGACTACTTCCCACCATTCCTCCACAGGCAAAATGTTGGGAAAAAAGGGGTATTGCTGTGTAAAAAGCCATCTCAAAGCTTAGAAGCTAAAAGGAACAATTTGTTATTTTCTCTCACAGTCCCATGGGTTGACTGGGCTCTGCTGGGTAGTTCTCACTTGGAATCTCATTACAGCTAGATGGCAGCCAGAGCTGTGGTCTTCTAAAGGCCCAGCTGGGCTGGATGTCCAAAATGGCCTCACACACGGCTGAAGCTGTCCCAGCGGTCCACACTTGGACTTTCCAAGTGTCTTGAGCTTCTGACAGCATAATGCTTGGGTTATGAAAGGGAGGGTTTTAAGAGCAAACACTCTAAAAACCCCAAGAGTGGCTGCAAGAATTCTTGTGGCCTAGGTGTTAAAGTTCTAGAATGACATCTCTTCCATAGCCTTCTGTGAAACAAGACAGCAAGATCATCCCAAATACAAAGCAAGGGGAAATCGAGATCTTACCTCTCAGGGGAAGGACTGCCAAATAATTTGTAGCCATTTAAAATCTGCTACAGGGTGAAATCAGGGTAACAATCAGATAAAACTCTGGCCAGGGCTGTCTCCTGTTGGAGTAGATCAGTGCAAGGATTAGTCACACAGAGTGATACAGCTTGGGGCTCAAGGAGCCTTCATTAAGGCTTCTAGAATTTGAGAGCTACCCATTCTATTCTGTTATGCTATTCTCTCCTGGGATGTTGACTTTATAATAAAAAGAGCAATGGTTTTCCTCAAATTTGTTAGCGCTGCTATGGAGACGCCTTGAAGGGAGAGGTAGCAGAGGTAATGATCATATTTGATGATTGCAATGAACTGAGCCCCCACAGCTTGAGGGGAAGCCAGACCTGCTCACCTGCTGGTGCAGTGAGGCCGGAAAAGATGCTGGTGGCAGTGTCCAAAGGGTTGCCATCACCTATTATTCCTGCAGTGGGACCCTTCCACGTAGCCTTACCGTGCTCCACCACATCGCACCCAGTACTGCCAGGTGAATTTTCCCAAAATAGAGCTCTGTCATATTGCCAAGCTACTCTGGGAAACCTTCTTTATCCCCATCTGATGGTCAAATCAAATAGAAATACTCTGTTCTCCAACACCTTCATTCCATCAGCAACATTTCGGTTCTCCAACTACATTCCTTACAGTTCAGTCTTTGGGCCAAGTGCCAGCAGTGGGGCTGGTCTTAACTTGCCCCACGTGCTCCTCCTCAACACCCCCTCCCACTGCCTTTTGTTCTTGCCACCTTTCCTTGTTGGAATGCCTTCTTTCTCTTCCTTTGCAGTTCTAGATACCTTCCAAATTAAGGTGTGGATTAAGATGTTCCTGATTAAAGCCTTCTCGGACAAAGCCTTCTTAACAATAATCTTTTCTATTTACTTCTCTATTTCAGTGGAAGTCTTGACCATGCTGCTTCTTTTCATTCGTTGTCACAGTTGATCTCAAATTGCATAATAATGGCAGGAGTAAAGGCTAACATGTATAGAGTGCCTGCTGTGTCAGACATTGTTTTGTTCTTTTCAGTGTTTCCATCCTGGCGATGCATTGTAATGACCTGTGCAGCCTTTGAAACAATGCTGTCCTAACGAGCCCACCCTTAGCCAGTGTGATTTAACCCCATTGGTGTGTGACCTGGGCATCTGTATCTTTGAAAAGCACTCCAGTTAATTCTAGTGTGTATTCAGTGTTGAGAACCAATGGTTAGGAAACGCACCATATGAATTTTTTCAAGTCTCTCTTTCTCAGGGAATGCCTCAGATTTTACATAACAAAATTGACTTTGGAGAACAGAAAAATTTGCATTTCATTTCTTTGACCTGCAGATATAAATCTGTAAGTAAAGAAACACTAAATAGAAATTCTTGTAGAGAAGGAAACTGTGTCTTTTTCATCTTTGTAATCCCAGTACATAATACACTGTGTGGCACTCGATAGAGATGCAATAAATATTATTTGCACAGAATTAAAAGGATAGAATCAAAAAAGTGGACACTACACTTGATTTATCTTCTCATAGCTGTACCAGAACATTAGACCTTTGTTTTTCTGTGTCAGAAATACTCATTGAGGAAAAAAATGTGGACTTCTGTTGTTTTCTGATGAGCAGGAAGATAAAGGATGAATTTACTTAACTTGCTTTCCCTTGTGACTGAAAGCAAATTTGCATGTGGATCACATAAATGAATTCCTTTCAGGTTGTGTGATAAAATAAATCACACCTCATTAGGTAAGTGATATTTCTTAGGTCTTACTACTCCGGGCATCTGGTTGCCATTCTTTGGAGTCTTGTTTTTGGGTCCACTCTATTCCAGCTGTGTATTGTTTTCAGGTCACAAGTTTAGATTTCTTTATTTCTGGTGCCCATGTACCAGGCACTTAAAGGTTATTTAAAACCATTTTTTTAAAAAAAATATTTAATTCCCTGTTATTTCCTAGAGGTATGTTTTGACCCTTTGGTTGCCTTATTATTAAGACATCTTGGAACCTTTTCTCATTTCTCCTCATCTTTAAAAGATGCTGCCAACTGGCATAGCACTGCAGTGGACTCAAAATTTATTTGAAAGTTTTATTAGTGGTCTTTAGTATTCTTTCTTTGAAACATCAACTCAAGTCAGTTTGTACCACAGTTTTGCATGGACAATAAAAAGAATGTGGTTTCACCCCTTTTTAAATACCCATTGTTCTTCTCCATCAGTAAAAGAAAAGTGAAAATAATAACAGAGAAGCAATTTAAAAATTATTGCTTGCTTTCTAGACAACAGAATTTTGAAGATAATTTCTCTGTAGTTAGGCTTGTAATTGTTCTTGGCTATGAGATGCTTGTATCACAGAACCATCTCGTTAAGTTTGGAAAGAAATCAGGACAGTTCACCGTTAAGTTGGCTCTAAGTTTCCACCTTAATTAAATATGCAAAAGAGTTAATAGATATTTTGATTCTGTGGCTTCAGTTAAGGCAGAACATCTGATTAAGAAGTGAAAAGTTCATGAGGTTTTCTGTAAGTGATTTTAGTCATTTGGATTCAGACAGTTCAGTTCCAAGAATTTTAAGTGATTTGTTTGTGACTTGTAGCAGATTCCTACAGAAACTGGAAGCTAGTTTTGTCAGTGGGATACAAAACTCTGAGGATCCTGAAACGTTGTGCTGACAGAACCTAACATGATGCTGTAGCACCTGACAGTGTGTGTTCCATTCCCCCCTCAACCCCTACACGAAAGGCCATTTGTTTTTCTTTTATGGAAAGCTTGGGAGATGAGTCCCTTTTCTGGGTTCCAGCTCTTAGGAATAATTGGCAGTCTCTGTGCATGAAATCCTTATCTTTCCTGGCTAATAACTAAACATGCTAACATATTTATGTTTCTCTTGTCCTTTTTAAAAAATTTGCTGAAAATAGTCCTCATCACATTCCAGACGCATGCCTGAATGGTAGAGGTTCTGAGGCTGAATGGTAATGAATGAATGGGATAGCGTGTGTTAAATTCATAGCTAGTCCAGTGCCCGGTGTATAGTAGACACTCCTTAGATATTATTGTCATAAATATTATTCAGTAAACCCGTGATGAATTGTTCCCAATATGATCAGTGATAAAGTGACTGCATTTAGATTGCACTGATGGGCTTTGAAATGAATATCATCCGGGATGAAATTGCCTTGTTTTCTGCCTTTTTTAGAGCATTTTCAGAGTAGTTCTTAATGGCTTACAAAAGTTTTAACAGGTCTGTTAACTTGTTGCTTTGTTTTTATCACAAATAAGTTTCTTTGTTCATTGCTTTAAAAAGCATGAGGTTTATAAAAATTTTAAAGTGTAATATATATTTTTAAATGCATTTCTTTATTTTATTATTATTGTTTTTTTGCATTTCATTGTTTTAAATGTTATTTCCTCGCACCATTCGACACCCCTGCAATCACATGGTTAGCTGGATTAACATTTGACTTATGTCAATTTGTAGGCACATGTTAAAAAAAAAATGGAGCACTTAATTGGAATTTCACAGCAATTTTCACATAAGCCAGTTTAAACAAGGTGTATTTATGTATGGGAATCAGGAGTGAACTAATCTGTGTAAATATATGTATGTCAAAGAGTTGATTTAAAATGGTGAAGAAATTCTACACAATGGAACCTGAAGTCTGGTCGTGTAGCGTGTAGTTCCGTAGTCACAAGAGTTTATTACGGTAGATAACGTCATTTTGATTACAGCTTTCCTCCATTAAGATAAGGTAATATATGGTAATAAACTATTCAGTGCAAACATTTTATGGTTAAACTTAACACTAAGATCATATATCTCAAAACTTCATTTATCACAAATGAATTTAATTGATCAATGTCTCAAATGAACCATTCATTTTTTAAAACTCTTTTAGCTTTCTATTTTTAGGGCCATAGGGTGAGTCTGAGAAACATTTTGGCTAGAATGATAAAATTTGTACATTTTGCATGATTATTGTAATAGTATCACTAGTGTACTTATTTTCTACACTTTCTATTAAGTACAAATATTTCTTTCATGTGTGTTTTTCCAGCTATTGTTATAAATGTTTCATTGTATGCATGTAAATACAACATTGCATTTTGTGCCAAACAGCGCAATTGCTATTACTTAATTATCTGTGGAATGTTTCTTTTGGAGGTGAAATAAGTTAACAAATGCTTGAGAATAAACATAATGTGACAAAGTTTATACATAAAAATATATTTTTATTTTTCAATGTACTTATAGTCCAAGAATAATGGAAAATGTAACTCTGCCTAAATAATGCCATTTTCTTGTAATATAAGATGTTAAAATTAAGAAGAAATGTTTTATCATTTCTTCAATGGTTTTATAGTCAATATTAGAATGACTTATGATAACAGTGAAATTAAAAAAATGTTTTATAGGCTGCCTGGGTGGCTCATTCAGTGGAGTGTGCAATTCTCGATCTCAGGGTCATGAGTTCAAACCCCACATTGGAGATAGAGCCTATTAAAAAAAAAAATCAGAAAAAAGTTTTATAGTACTTTTGAACACCAAAATGGATTTCCTTTTCATACTTTGCTTAATTGCTGTATTTTCAAAATGCCATTTTTTATAAGATTTTATTTTTACATAATCTCTCTACTCAGTGTGGGGCTCAAACTTACAACTCCAAGATCAGGAGCCATACGCGCCACTGACTGAGCCTGCTGTGTATGTTTGGAAATGTTATTAAGATAAACATTTTATTATTTGAAAACTTGGATATTAAAAAACTGAAAACATTAATATTGGCAACTTTCCATTATATTATGATTTATGGTTAATTTGCAATTTGAAGGCATTAAGAACCTAAATTCTTACTGGGCAATACACTTATTTTGACATACCTTCAAAAATATTGGCAAAAATAAACACATGCTTATCAATTGGTTAAAATACAAGTCTGAAATTACTGTGTTCTTGAAAAACCTATGTCTTCATATCAAAATAATATTCACTAAATATGACTAAGAAAAAAGTTGCCATTGAATATGTAGCTAGAGTGATAAAAATATTTATTTTCAAGTGGACAGTAGAGATAAAGGACATTCTATCACCACAGATCATTCTCTTGGATAGTGTTGCTCTGGGGTATTTTAAATAAAAGACTACGTGCTACATATAATTATGACAACACGGAAAATTAACTATTAAGTTTGGTTTTGATCCATTGATTCTTTCCAACACATCTTCCAAATCTTGATTAAACTCTTTGGCAATCTCTTTGGGTGATAAAAGCTACTTTAGAATGACTTTACTTTCAGTAAAAGTTATAACTAGCTAAGTAAAGGCTCAGAAAATGAAATGTTTTATTCAGTGGCTTTGGGGAAACTGGAATTTTGGATATTGTCTAAAAGAAATGACTCATCCATGAGATCAATGCTTTCTCCACAGCGTCTTCCAAACCTTTTTTCCTGAGCGCCCCTCCATTCTACTCGGCATGCTGCGGTGGGTCCTGTCGGCGCCCTGCATCCCCCACTGCTTTTGCAAGTAAGTTTTTATGCTTCATCAGCAATGCCTCAGTTATTCTGTAAGCCAAAGCAGCAGGATTTAATGTGCTCTGGAAAACTAATTGGTAATGCAATGGCAAGGAGCTAAATCCTCACTAAAAAATCACAGCGATCCTATTCAGGAGGTTTCCAGAGATTTATCAGACCTCAGCACACTGAGCAATTGTGAGCAGTTTCTAATGGCATTGAAACCCAGGGCTGACACACCAAGGAAAGTGACTTGTTTTCCATTCGATATAAAAGATCTCAGAGGGACCAGTTTGGCTCTTTCTGAAACATGTAGCAATACTCATTTAGAGAAGAAAAAAGAAAGGAAGGAAGGCTAAGAAATTGTGCTGTGTGAAATTTCCATTCAGCTTAAAATGTGACACAGAAAGTCACTGGGTGTCCGTAGAAAATAGTTAAAATTGTCCAGGTTGTAAAAGGAGACAAATACCTCCTCTTTATGATCTTGAAAAAAAGTAGCCAGAGTTGTAGGAAATATTTTCAAGAGAACTCTTCCTTGAACATTACAAAATTTAAACATTGTCCAGGGGTGAAGTGAGAATGACAACTTTGAAAAACTTTCAGAGCACGCATGCACACACACACTCACATAGCCAAAGAAAACAATGTCGAACGAAAAAAAAAATAAAGTTCACCTTGATCTTGAGATTTCTAGGTAAAATAAGAATTTGTAACCAGAGAATCTGAGCTTATGAAAAAGGAGTCCAGTAAAGGGGCACATTTATTTCAGGTGCCCAAGAGGAAACATTTATTCAGGCTAACCCCTCCGTCAGATGAAAAGTGAAATCGGAGTTGAGTCAGGCTGAAGTAGAGAGTTCTATCACGGTTGAATTCAGGTCCCTGCTGCCTCTTGGTTAATGTGTTTTATGAATGTTTCAGGAGAGCAGTTGCTCAACAGAATGATTCCTGACAAGTGAGGCAGCAAATGCTGGCCGTTTAATGAGCTGCAGGCCTCTGAGCATCTCTTTAGGGGGCCGATACTTTCCCACAGAGCATTTTACATGGCAGGGACCCAGCCACAATGGGTGACAGACCCGTGACCAATCGTCACTTTCACTTGACTCATCCACACGCGACCTCACCACGATTTTTCACTGTGCAGATGAACTTTAGGAGCCATTTCACATGGAAAAGGCTCGGGCAAGGGTCAGTTGCCCTTTTGTATGGTCATAAAGCAAGGCTCTGTGTGTCCATCTTTTCTCCTGTCTCACATTCCGAGTGAATTTCTGGACACCATTTAAAGCACTTGACTGAAAAATAAAGCAGTGAATGAAACTGACTTTTATAGACTCATTCTAGCTCATCTTCCCATATAACCCTGTCCACCTGAAAAGGGATTTAGTGGATGAGCTGAGTGTATACAGGACTTGCTGAATACATAGGGTCCATTATCAACTCTGGGGATTGTTTATTAACCAGGACTGATACACCACTATTTTGGAAGTGACCTATTAATTGTCCATTTAACTAGAATGTATTGATTCAAATAGAAAAATGGAAACCATGACTAAACCATTTACTCGCTCCTTCAAGGTGGTCTCCTATGAGGGCAGCTGAAAAGTGTTGTGCAAATTAAGGACACATTTGTCACCGTAGATTAGAGTTTCAGGAAAAGTCTGTTGGAGTGGAGACTTAAGTCCTAGAGAGCTGACACTGTGGTGTCGTGGCATGTCTGGAATTAAATCTTTGGTGTTGCAGCCCCATGGTAGAGATTGAAAGAGATCCCATACCTAGTTTTGGTTACTCTACCTTGACAGAATACTGGACTTCCGTTTTAAAGAACCTCTAGCAGTGTAGGTTAGGTAAGTGGAAATGGACAAAAAAGTCCCGTGTAACAGGTGGACATTCATGTGTGTATACATGTATAGGTTTATTCATTTTATAGCAGTGTTTTTGTAAGAGTGTCCAAGCCCTAAATGTATGCTATTGCCTGGGCCAGTTTGATCCATAGAGCACATAAAAGTAATTCTAAAGGCATTTCCTGGAGAACTTCACCTTGTCAGTTGCTTGAAAAATTACTTTAAGAAAGACTTGTTTTCCTCCATCTCCCTCTAGGTTCTTCCCACTTTGTGCCTTTGGCATAAACGTTGTAAATCGCGGTGTCTCTCCTTAGAGGCTTATAAAGTCCCATGTTTATCTTTTTTAATTCAGTAAAACATACAAGGGGTAAATCAGCACAGCTCAGATCAAGCATAGAGAATCCTGTATTTGGTCTGTCTCCATTTCTGAAGTTGGCATTTTAAAACACGTTAGAGATGCCACAAGTGTTTTTAATAAACTTTGGAATCTCATTAGTTCTAAATCTGAAATGAATTTTTTATTTTTTATTTATAATGTTCATCGTATTAGCAGCAAATGATAATGAAATGGTGGATTTATGCTGTCAATAAAGAGTTTTACATAAATAATCATGATACCAAGGAGCGTTAATAAGGCTTACATCTGCATAGTACTCTTTATTATTGAAGGCATTTACTAGATTTTCTTTTCTTCCTCTTTGGTTAATAATAAGAACAATTTTTACGCCCAAGCATTAACATTCTTTTTTCCATTGCATAGGAGAAGGAAAATGAACTGTCCAAGTAATCTAGTATTAAATTTCAGCCAAAGTGTGCTTACATGTGTGGACAGCCAAAATCAAGGTTTATACTAAACATTTTAATGAGCAATGAAGTCTGAAAAGCATAGGATCAGATCAACAGGTTGATAGCTAGCAAGTAAAATATCATTTTGACTCTTTTAACATAATTCACTTGTATAAAATTGATTTCATTTTTCTTGTTAACCTTTTAGATTTATGATTAACTTGTTGTTGCAATGTGGAAACAATCATTCCTCTAGTGCCCTTCTCACATATAATAAATGGTTTAATAGGCTCTTTAAGCACAGCCCTGACAGTGGGAAAAAATTAAAAGGCAGTGGTAAAAGTTCTCCCCTCCCCCAAAGCAGTGGAAGGAAAATCTTTGATATTACATCCATAAGGTTCTTTTCAAAATCACACATTTCTCAGCCAAGATGAAATAGAAAGTCGTGGAAATTATGCAGAGAATGACCTTTAAAAAAAAAAAAAAGACCTGAAAAGGTACAGGAGTCTTAATTATGTAGAATGGCTAATTGAATTAATCAGATAATTATTTCATTTTGTCTTTGAGTACCCAACTTGAATGTGATCCTTCAAAAATGTTATGCATTAAAAGACAAAGTTTAAATTTGGAGCAACATTGTGAAAATATGAGCCGGGAAATATTCTTCTGGGACAAACTGCTCTGCCTTTTCCTTGGGAGATTTTGAACTTATATTCTACACTGTAAGATCATGTTACTCTTTTCTCTTCCTTGCTAAAACTTAGAGGAACATAATACACTCTCCCAATTTGCATTTAGGATTTTTGTTGAAGGCAGCAGGGAAGGGCTGTTACTTTTATTGTTGATAGGTTGGTCTGGTGAGTGTCACTATCAAAGATAGGCAATGCTCTGGTGAGTATTCTTGGCACTGGCACTGTTCTATTTCACTGTTCTCAACTAGAGTGCTGGGCGCCCAGAGAGCTGACAAGACCTATGGCAGTCCTTCTGTAAGGATTTATCGTTAGCACTCTAAGATCTTCAGAGGGATGCAACATTTTGTGCTAATAGAGAAAGAAGCAAGATTATTTTGTTGAAAATATAATCAGGTTTGTGCAGTAAGTTGAATACAGGTTTTGACTTTTCAATAGTGAAGGGAGGGGTGTTCCAGAGATAAATGACACTCAGTCAACCAGGAAGAATGTTTAGAGGAGTCAGAGACTCAAAGACAATAGATTTTCCAAGTTGATGGCTCTATTCAACAGTTTCTGCAGAGGCAGTGAACGTATTTGAGTAACTTTCCAGGAACGGAGTTCCCTTTCTCCCCAGATGTGTTCTTAAGTAGTAGAAGATGGAGGATGGAAAGCAGAGCTACTTAGTGATATAAGGTGCCTGTTCCTGATCTTGTCTATAGCCCTTGCCTAAACATAATGTGACATCTAATGGGGCAGCTGATAAAGTCCTGATTTGAGATTCCCCCCAAAAAGTGCAGGAGTGCACAACAGAGTGACGGAATTGGCCGAACAGAACAAAGAAGGAAAGGGTTGTACTCTTAGCTCACTATGTGTCTGCAGAAGGATATGGGGATGTTGGATTATGCTTTTAGAACTACAGTACCCAGAGCAAGGGTGATAAGAGTCCTACTAGCCTCTGTAATGGTCAGACAACCTACACCTGCTCAGTTCTGGAGCCCCACTTTAAAAGGCACAGTGAGCCCATTTGCCTGTAAAGGTCAGGTCAGGAATAGTCCTCAACTAAAATGGTGAAAGGTCTCTATGCCTGGTCATGAAAAGTGAGTGAGTTTGTTTGGCCTGGAGAAGAGAAATAATAGGGAGAACCTGAGCGTTATCTTCAAATTAGATATACTGCATTCAGTATAGATTTAAAGGAGAGAACCAGAGTCAACGAGTGGAGTTTAATGGAAATTGAATTTGGGCTTAATATTAGGGAAAGATTTTTAGCAAATTAATATGGTTATAATGTATGATAATGAAATATTATAGCATTCCCAAATACTATATTATATAGAGAATGGAAGGTAGACTTCTAGTTTAAATGGGGCAAGCCAGGGAAGTTCTATATCTTCTCTCTCCACACCTCAAATCCGCAGGAATGATATAAAATACACACACATACACACACACACTACATCCTCACACGTGAAAATATGAAGGGGTCCATTAGTTTATCTTATGTTCTATTCCTCTGTTTCTCCCCACCTCTCTCCACCCAACAGTGTCATTTACACACAGCACGACTCCAGCTGGAGCACCCTTCGCAGCCCCATTTCATGCAGGGGATCCCTGGAGGATGGTGCATGGGGCCATCTCAGCACCCAGGGAATCATGCCTTTGAAACTTTTCTATCCTCTGTCTCTCTGCCACTTTAATGGGATTCTTCCCACCTCCCGACCTCTTTGCCTACTTACAACTCTGACAGTCTTTGATTTAATTATAAAGAGGATTGGTGGACTTCACTCTTCCTTTTTATGTGACCTCAAAGGCACAACTTAACTTTTCGGAACCTTAGTTTTTTCCTAGGGAAAGTGGAGGAGATAGTACCTTGCTCTGGGGGTTGTTGTAAGGAAGACATGCCATGCTGCAGGGAGTGGCCACAAACCGTAACACCTGCTGAGCCCCATAAATAAAAACATCTATCTATCTATCTATATATATATCTAAATATATATGAATATGTGATATGAATATATGTATATATATATGTGTATGGAGGCCATGGGACAGAATCATCATCATCATCACCATCATGCTCCCAAAATGGTAGAGTCTATAGCACCTTGAATTGGTGGTCCTGGCCTTTAAAGCCTCTTTTCTACATGTCTTAAATTCTATATCTGTTTATTTTTATTTTTATATTACTCACTTGTTTATTTTTTGTCACCTGGAAGTTTCTATACAAGTCAGACATGTGTCATGAGTTTAGGCATAGTTAGGGTGTTTGTTGCTGATAATGTTGTAATAGTTTCTGAGAGAATTTTGAGTCACCAACAAGTTTTTGAAGTCCTTATGTTTGTTTTGTACGTGTAGATGTGAGCACATAATAGATTTAGAAGGTATGGAAATGGTGTAGGTTCCTCAGTACACTTTATTTTTTTTTTAGATTTATTTATTTATTTGTTTATTTATTTAAGGGAGGGAGGGAGGGAGAGAAAGTACACAAGCAGGTAGAGGAGCAAGAGGAGAGGGAGAGAATTCTCAAGCAGACTCCCTGCCAACCTGGAGCCCAGCGTGGGTCTCAATCCCAGAACCCTGTGATCATGACCTGAGCCTAAAATCAGGTTGGAGGACACTTTATGGACTGAACCATCCAGGTGCCCCCTCAGTGTGGTTTATGGTTAGATC
Source organism: Lontra canadensis (assembly GCF_010015895.1). Lineage (NCBI taxonomy): Eukaryota > Metazoa > Chordata > Mammalia > Carnivora > Mustelidae > Lontra > Lontra canadensis. The sequence continues at coordinate 8,924,260 of NW_022631053.1, forward strand.
CAGAGACAGCCCATAAAAGACCGTGGGGGAGAGATGGAGAGGAGCATCCATAGTAGAAGTAGCATCTTCCCAACTTTTCACAGGAACATATGGCTCGTCACCTTGGGAAAACCAGCATGATGTGCATATTGAGAGCAGTGCTAAGAGGAATAATAACTAGAAAAGAATATGGTAGTCTTTATCTTTGCCATATTCTTTTGCTTGTCATTGGTCATATCCGTGCTCATTTTCAGGCACTGAAACCTGAGGGTCCCAGACCCAGGAATTAACCCTTTGGCCATCATAACCATTTTAGTCTCTCTTTCAGAGATTGAGGTCTACTTTGGGTCCCCGATTTTCAAAATGTTAGTATTTATCACGTTAGTGAGAGTAATTTGTTTGTAGATTGTCCTCAATGGGAAACTTCTTTCTCTTTACTTAAAAATAGCTCCATAGGAAAACTTATGAGTTTCTTTAAAAGTTTTAGGGATATTTAGGGGACCTGAATATATATCTATGGTGGCTCAGTCAGTTAAGTGTCTACCTTCGTTTCAGGTCATGATCCCAGGGTCTTGGGATTGAGACCCACTTCAGGCTCCCTGCTCAGTGGAGGGCTTGCTTCTCCCTCTCCCTCTGCCTGCTGCTCTCCTTGCTTGTGTGCTCTCTCTCTCTCTCTGTAAAACAAATAAATAAAATATTTTAAAAAAAAGTTTTAGGGTTCCTTAAATGTGTTACCTCATTGTTTTATTTAAACTTGTAGGTCTTAGTGAAGAAGGGACTAGGATGGGTAGATCATGGTCCCTACCTATAAAATCACTACCTAGAAAAAAAATGTATGTAGAGTTTTAAAAATGAGGCCTGTAGACTCACAAATCTGCTGTGCATTTCTATAAGATATAAAAAGTTTTATTAACTAGGAAAATACTGGCCTTTCAACAATGCTGAGCTGGTCAGGTCCTCCTCAAAAGGCTTTTCTATTGGGCAAGTCATGACCTGAGCTCGTTTCAGCCACCCCCTGGCCCTAATGTACCTTTCCAGCTTATCTTCTGTGTTCTTGGCACTCATACCCTACAATCTGGAAATACCAAGGTTCCAGGTCCACCGTGTTTCACCCATGTCCTCACTCTGCTCATGGGTGCACAAATTTGAATCCCTCTTCTCTGCCTGCCTTTGACTAGATTGCCTGTAAGAGGAATTGCTATTTTCTTCTGTCTTTTCTTCTCTCAGAACTTACTCTGCTGTCCTCCAAGTCTAAGTGGCTTCCTTTCTGGTTCTTCAATACTTTCTCTGCCATGGTCTGCAGTTACTTATCTCACTGTGTTATGGCTGGCTGTTTAATTTCTTGGACCTTTCCTTATCAAATGTGAGCGCCTGAAGGATGGATTGGCTTCATCTTCACTTCTTTCTCAGCAACATCTCAATCACCCCACCAGATTATTCCCGAAAAGGTTGCTATAGTGTTCGCTTGTTTTCCTTAGAAAATAGAACCAGACTTAGAATGCAGAATAGAGATGAATTATTTGTCCATAACTCTATAGTAGCTTACTTTATGTTTATTTTTGCCTTTTCAGTCTCTTTTCTCGGCATTTTTACTTAGTTATAAACATAGTATGTGTCTTATTTATTATACACGGTATAGCGTATTTTCTTTGCTGCTGCCTGGTCTTCATAGTTCTCATCTTTAATGGTTCTTTAAAATTTCACCAAGGGGATATGGCATCATGTCCTTACACATTTCTTTACCTTTTGGTATTTAGGTTTCTTTCCCCAATATTTAACACATACGGCTATAATAATGATAGATTATATACATTTGTAAATGAAAAATGCCAGAATCAAAATATCAAGTAATAGGGCTTGCTGGAATTTGAGGACACAATTATCAGGAACAGGAGATGCCTTGTAGTCCATACTCACACACTGGTCCAGGACAGTGCAGAAGCCTGTAGTCACAGACAGGACCTCTGAATGTGTTTATAAATGTTTCTCCCCTTCCGTTTTGACATGTGACATCTGAGGGGAAAAACAGTGTGGCACAGAGGGAGGAGCCAGAAATTTAGATTTAGAAGGTCCTGCTACAAGCTGAGCTCTGTGCTCTTGGTGTGGCTTTGGACATGAACAGCCCTGAATACTTCTTCATCTGTACGGAGCATGTCCGTGACATGGTTCTTACAAGAATCAAATGAAATCCAGTAAGCAGAACTAGATAGATTCATGGGATCCTTCCTGTGGGCCAGGCACTGTGAAATTTTCTTGTGTTATGTCATCACATCCTTAGAGCAGTCCTGTAAGATAAGCTGGAAAAGGCTAATTAAACTGGCTTTAAGTCATACAGGTAAACGCCATAATCCAAACCGAGTTCTTCCCTATTACACATTTGAAACTCCTTTGTCCTAGCCTTCCTGGAGAGGGATCACCCCAACAGATGAATCTTGGAACTCATGTAAAAGCCCAATACCATAGTCTCTACACCAAGGAAAGTTCAGAGAAGCAGCACATTTAGAAAAAGGACGTATTGAACTATTTAGAATATTTTTATTAGTAACCAGTGTTTCATAAAGCTATTTAAATCTTTGATAAAGAGGTCGTGAATCTGGTTGTCAAAACGTGATTTCAAGGTATGGCTTTGGCATGTGACAGGCAAAAAAAAAAAAAAATGATGCTGTGGATGGAGAATTAACCAAGATCTCATGCAATGAATGGAAAGAGCATCAACAAAAATAGACGTCTGTAAAGAATTTGGTTTGATTACATCCAATGGCATTTCCGAGGAGATGCAAGTATTACAGAGCTGGAAGGAAAGAGAGAGAGGCCAGTTCTTCTCACGATGTGAGGATGAAATAGAATGAGGTGTAAACCAGGGCCAAGAGACTCGCTGGGAGATAATCTGCAGTCTTTTAGACAAGTAGGAAAGGGAGCTGTCATTTTACAAAAGTAGATGTGACAAGATTTATTCATTTGTTGTATTATTCCCCCTAAAATACAAGTCAGATTGGATTAGAATATATTGTGTAGTGTTAGGAGCATTTGTTTTGAAATTGGTTGTCCTGGGTTTGGAGCCCTAGTCATGTGCCCCTTGGACAAAGTTTCTTAAGCTACCTGATCTTCATTTTATTCATCTATGAAGTGGGGAGAATAACAATATAACAGTTGGGGCACAGGCGGGACAGGATTATATGAATTAATGCATGTCATTGGCTTAACACAGAATAAATATAATGGTACAGAGTATTCCATGTGAGTTTATTATTATCACGTCACACCCTGATGAAACTACTACTATTTGAAACTGTTACTGATCTTCACTACTATTGGATAAAGTCCCAAACTCTTGTAGTACTCTCTGATCTGGCTCCATTCCACTCTAGAATCTCTATGTCAAAGGTCCAGATGTCTTCAAGAACCTGGCGGGTAAAAAAAAGCAAGCTAGGTGAGCTGTGGCAAATGAGGGCCATCAAAATGGGGGACCTGCTATTCACTCCAGTAGCTCTTTGCTTTTTGGGAAGATGAGCCTAGTGTGGCTACCTTTGAAGAGATGTCAGAAACCTGGACTTCACATGAAATCTAATTATTAAAGATGAACAGCTGTATCAGAATTCTAAGACCATACAAAACCCATCTACGGGCTGGATCTTGTTGCCAGCTTGCCCCCTCTGCTTCATGCCCTTCCCAGCCTTGTAGACTGCTTAGTTTTCCTGCAATTATGGAGGGCACGTATTGCATGGAGCACTGGGTGTGGTACATAAACAATGAATTCTGGAACACTGAAAAGAAATTAAAAAAATTTTATTCCTTTGTGCCTTAGTGATTAAAAAAAAATGTTGAGTATTGCTGGCACACAAGTTTACAGTAGTTTCAGGTGTGTAACATAGTGATTCAGCAGCTCTGTACTTTATGCTGTGTTCATCCCAAGTGTAGCCACCCTCTGTCCTGATACGTCAGTCTTGCGGTATCATTGACTACATTTCTCATGCTGTCCTTCATTCCCATCATTTATTCATACCATAACTGGAAGCCTGCATCTTGTACTCCCTTCCACTCATTTTGTGTCCCATCTTTCACCTCCCTCACCTTTGGCAACCATCAGTTTGTTCTCTGTTTTTATAGTTGTCCCCTAGTGCTTCTGTACGTGCTGGTCACTCTGTCTAGCTTGGCCTTGGTTCTTTCTCTCGTGAACTGGATTGGTCTTTTAGACTTGGCTCAGCCTGTTTTCTCAGCATTAATTACTTCTTCCTTTGTGATGCCAGAGCATTTAATAAATCATTCTAGTGTAATACCTAAGACATTAATTTGCTTTTTTATTTAGAAATAATTATTAAGCACCAAAATGCCTACCAGCTACAACTGTAAACTGTTGCCCCTGTTCCCCTGGTGCCTGTATTCCGCTGTGATCTTCATGTCAGTCCTCCCATGAGAATGTGAGTTCCTTAAGGGCAGGGACCATGTGCTGTTGGTCTGGTTTCCTCAAATAAGTTCCGTTAGCCTGATACCAGGTATGAGTGTCCTCTTGTTGCCACAACAAATTTCCACAAAACTGCTGTTTTAATACAAGCTTATTATCTTACAGGGGGGTCAGAAGCCTGAAATGGGTCTCACTGGACTAAAATCAAGGTGTAAAAACAGCTGCGTTCTTTCTGGAGGTGCTAGGGAAAACTTTGTTTCTTGCCTTTTCCAGTTTCTAGTGGTTGCCTGCATTTCTTGGCTTGTCACCCCCTTCCTCCATCCTTAAAGCAAGAAGGGTAACATCAGAGAAAGTAAATCTTTCTCTGTGACTTCATTTTCCCACTCTCTTTTCCACTCATAAGGACCCTTGTGATTACATTGCCCACCTGGGTACTCCGGGATACTCTTCTCATCTCCGGGGCAGCTTGTTAGCAGCTGTTGCTGTTTGCAAACTTAATTCCTCCTTGTCACGTCATGTAATATATTTCTAGGTTCTGGGGAACACATTCACATAGGCATCTTTGGGAAGGCCATTATCATTCCTACCACAATTGGGAAGCTGAATGAATGAATGAATGAATGATGATAAATGAAACTCTTAGAGGGCTGGAACTGGTTGTGCTAGCCACAGAAGGTAGAAAAAGTAGTAGATATCTCTGACTTGAAGGACTTGATGAACAACTGGATTGAGGAGTGGTGGTGGTTGGGAATCTTCTAAACCTCCCTTCTCAGACTGAATATCTCAGACTCCTACAAGCTTTCTCTGAAATCCCAGATGATGACCAGATCCTTGTTTTGCATGCCCAATGCAGCCTCCTTTGGAATACATCCTCACACTTGTGACGTTAGTTCAATAAATGCGTTCCACTAAATCTTACAGGTAATGTGTACAATGAAACACATTTGTCTTGTTTCTCAATTTGTATCATTGAGCAGAGCACCTGGCATATGGTAAGTGTTTAAAACTTTGTTGAGAGAAAAAAAATGAATAAGCAAATGAACAATTAGACAAAAATGGAGTGTCTAAACCACCTATTTGTTCTGCATTTGAACTTTGTGACGTGGGACCATGGGCTTTCTAACATGGCACACAAATTGTGAGGGCGAGCATCTGTACTTTTCTCTCATTGTTGAACAAAGAGTATTTCTTGGATTCTCAGTGGAATCCATGACCAAGACCATGGAAGAAGCCCTGCTCTAAGTATGCAGAGTTCAGAGATGAGAGGATTTGGCCATGGTACAGAGAAAAAGGATACTAGCCTGGGAAAGGCAGACTGACTTCTCCTCACTAGAGTTAACTGGGCTTTTGTACCTGTCTCCCCATTCTAGGAGAAGAGCGTGTGCTGCCTCTCCTGACACAGGACTCTAACTCCAAAGCTCGGAGGGGTATTTTAAGAAGAGCTGTTTTTTCTGAGGATCAGAGAAAGGCTCTGGAGAAAATGTTTCAGAAGCAGAAATATATCAGCAAAACAGACCGAAAGAAACTCGCCCTCAGCTTGGGACTAAAGGAATCACAGGTACCAATGAGCAGGAAAATGTCCACTGCTCTTGATTTCTGAAGTATGAAATCCATACATTTGGCAAATGTCTGTTGTACTAGGTATGGTGCTGGACCCTCAAGTATTACTGAAATGATTTTCACAGTTGTTGAGTGGGTGGAAATACATGTCAGAATTCCTATTTGAAAATAGACCCATTTGCTGAGAGGTCTAGGTTTTTGCATGATTAATTCTTCCCAAATGAAGAGAACTACTAAGGATGTGGCATTTACATCATTAATTGTTTGCTCTGGTTTCAGAGAAGTAGACTACATAATCTACAAAAGCAGGAACCAATTTTTCTGTCTTTTTCTTCATTCCCAGTCCAAAATCCAGTCATAAATGTGTGACTCATAAATACCTCCAGATAGATTTCATTGCCCTGCAATCTGGGCTTATGTCAAGTACAATAAAATAGTTTCATATTTGCAACACCTACAAACCTTTCTTACACATTAAGGTACTAGTATTTTACAACTAATCGTTTTATAGTAAGCACGATAATCATCCTCATTTTCTAGATGAGAAAGTGTAGAGAAGTAAATACAGGTCTACTGTAATGTAGTGAAGCTGCTCTGGAGCTGGGCTCTCACCCCCAGCAACCTGGTTCTGGAGTTTGTGTTCTACTTAACCTGGAGCTATCATGTATCGTTGTGCAGACTGTGCACAAGGGCTAAGAGGCATGGCAGCAACTGAAACGTAGCAGGTGCTCAGCCTGCCAAAATGGCTCTCTCCTGGTGTAAGACTATATCCACCTGGATTTTTTGAGTTAGCATAAAGGCTCTGAAGGGCTAGCAGAGGCTCTGCGTAACTGCCATGCTCTACTGTTCTTCGCTCAATATCAATGACCTGGTTTCTAACTCTGGATTTTATTAAACCAGTTATTTTTGGATGAAACTCTCCTTAACCTTGCTTCCTTTCCCTAGGGAAGTGATCTGTCCCCACCCCCCAGCTTTTTCTAGTTGTAGGAAGCAGTACGTAGAGTAGTAGAGGGTAATTGGCCTACATCAGCCAGCCTGTGCTTTCCTCACTGTGTGTTACTAAGGAGTCCCTAACCTTAACTGACTGCTCTATGCCTCAGTATCTCACATAAAAAACAGGGACAAATATCAGGTTCTATCTAAGTTGCAGAGCAATTTTGCATTTATGATAGATAAATCAGTAGCTATATCTTTTTTTTTAAGGTTTTTTTTTTTAAGATTTTATTTATTTATTTGTCGGAGAGAGAGGATCGAGAGTGAGCACAGGCAGATAGAGTGGCAGGCAGAGGCAGAGGGAGAAGAAGCAGGCTCCCTGCCAAGCAAGGAACCCGATGTGGGACTCGATCCCAGGATACCAGGATCATAACCTGAGCCGAAGGCAGCTGCTTAACCAACTGAGCCACCCAGGTGTCCCAGTAGCTATTTCTTGATGGTCTGTTGTGTGCAAGACACTGTGCTAATAAGTAGGCAGTAAGAGGGAGTGTTGATTAAGTACTAATTAAGATACACTCTGTGCACCCAGGAATTTGTATGAGCAACTGGGGAAATGAAGCAGAAGCTCAAGACCATGGCATAGGAGACATCGCCTGGTAGGTTAGATATGCTGCCAAATAAAGGAGCTAGATCAGGGGTCCTCAAAGTTATGTGTCTCTCCGGAGATTTATGTTAATCTCCACGACTGGTCCTTATACTCCTGGGGAGTCTAGTGAAGGAAGTGTCTCATCCTTAGGGGAATCATTGGGCCTGACTAGGAGGCACAGAAGCTCAGTAGGACTGGCCTTCATCTCACTGGTATGGATTAAAAACAAACAAACAACAAACAAACAAACAAAAAAACCCTCCTGAGTTAGAGCTGAGAAAATGTGAGTCTTTGGGAGTTTGCAGGAGGCCCTTCGTTGAGTCAGAACTTGAAGTAGGTGTTAAAAAACATAGGTCACCATACAATACATCATTAGTTTTTGATGTAGTGTTCCAAGATTTATTGTTTACATATAATACCCAGTGTATGGTGACTAACACAACACAATAAAAATTAAAAACAAAACAAAAAAAAACCCACCACCACCACCAACAAAAACAAAAGTAAAAATTTTAGGATACTAACAGAAAAAAAAGAAAGAGAAAAGGTGGCTAGGTTTGATCTGATAGTGCTGAGGTGGTGTGAACGTCTTTGAACTTCCTAAAAATAGATTATTGGAATGAGAATGCAGGCAGTGTACTGGAGAACATTTATGAGTGGATGACCATAATCTGTCCATTCCAAGAAAACAAACTATTTTCCTATTTTGTATCTTATCTTCCTGTTCGTATTCACAGGTGCTAATTTTACATAGTTGATTGTATTGTTTTTAAAATTCAAGTGCCTTGAGGAATGAATACTTTCCATGTTATTAAACTTGGTAAACAACTCGGAAGTAATTTCACATTTTCTTATTTGCATAGACATCTCATTATATAATTAACGCATGGTATTTATTATGGTAAATTCAAACAAAGGAGAAATTGGCAAAATTAAAAATGAAAATTCATCTCCTCCCCTTGCAACCCAACTCCTTAGTTATTACTGTCATTTATAAATGGCTCTTGTTTGAATTTATTTGATGTACCATGTATTATCTTTAAAGTAAATGTATATGTGTGTTGTATATGCACAAACACAAAGTAACACAAGCACTTGAACCGTGCCTACCATGTGTCCTTACATTTGATGTCATTTATCCTCACAATGACCCTGCGAGATAGCCACTTTGATTATTCCTACTTTATAATAGGGACCTAGAATTGAGACCCAGAGTTGTGTATATATGTTTTTAAATAAAAACGGGATCCTATTTTACATATATCTTGACTTTGTGAGAGAGACTACAAATCACCTATATAACCAACACACAGATCAAGCAGTAGAACCTTCTTGCCGGGGCCAGTAGCCCCCTACATAGTACTCCCACCCAGTGACTGCCCTCCTTCCAAGACCACCTACTCTTCTGACTTCTAACCACATAGATCAGTTTTGCCTATTTGTGTCATTTGTATAAATAGAATCGTTCAGTACTAGTTCTTTGGTATATGTGGCTTCTTTTCCTTAACATAATGTCTGTGAGATTCATTCATGTGACTGGATACAGCAGTTGCTCTTTTGTGCTCATTACTGTGTAATATACCCCAGTTTCTCCACTCTGATGGTGGGTGTTTGGATTGCTCCCAACTTTTGGCTATTATTCATATTATTTGTAGCAATTATTTTAGCCGTTATCAAAATGTTTGGAATATTGTGGTTAGTAACATTCTCCTGTTTCAACCATTGCAAACTCTTCAAGTTTGAAGGTTTTTTTTTTTTTTTAATTGTGGTAAAATAGACGTAACATAAAATTTACCATTTAAACCTTTTTAAAGGGTAAAATTTAGTAGCGGTAAGTACATTCACATTGTTGAGCAATCATGGCTACCATCCATCTCCAGAACTTCTTTCATCTTGTAAAACTGAAACTCTGTATCCATGGACAGTGACTCCCCATTCCTCCTCCCTCCAGGCCCTAACAACCACCACCTTGTGTCTCTATGATTTGACTGTTCTAGGTACCTCAAATTAGTGGAATCATTTGTATTTGTCCTTTTGTAATTGGTTTATTTCACCTAGCATAATATCTTCAAGGTTCATCCATGTGGTGACATGCATCAGAATCACCTTCCTTTTTAATGCTGAATAATATTCCATTTTACATATATACCATATTTTGTTTATGCATTCAGCCATCAGTGGACACTTTGGTTGCTTCTACCTTTTGGCTCTTGTGAATAATGCTATGAACATGGATACACAAATATCTCTTCAAGTCTCTGCTTTTAATTCTTTTAGGTAGTTTGTGGCTATGTTTTGTATGTTTGTGGTATCTTTATCCAGAAATTTCTCATTTTTGTGTTATCAGCTCTATTTTTTCTTTTGTGGTCTAGTGTTTTATGTCAATGCTTAAAAAAAAAAAATTCATCTCTCCAAGACTGTAATGACAATCTCATATGGCTTTTTCTGGAACTTTTATAGTTTTGTTTTTGTGTTTAGCTGTTTAATCCATTTGGAATTTGTTTTTGTATTTGTTCACAGGTAGAACTTTTAATTTATGGTTTTCCCCAAATATGTACATTTGTTTCAATACTATTGATTGTGAAGAAACTTTCTTCATGATTGTTTTTTTCATTGAGCTATCACTCAGAAAAAATTCTAGATCTACAGAAAAGCTAAGGAAAGAAGAAAATAATGAATGTGATGAGAAGGACAAGAATCACCAATGGGCACAAATAAAATATCTTAGTGAAAACCCACTAGAAATACTTGGCAGGCTTTCTAGGAGTAAATGCCCACTGCAAATAATAAATGAGTTCATGAACAGAACCAAATGCTCTGGTATGTACACATTAGTACTGTTTTCTTATGAAAAGCCTTAACCACAGGATTGTAACTGAGATGGCAGTCTTTTGGACTCACTCGCCTGGGGTCAGGTTCTTTGCAGCCGTTTTGAAATTGCCCATCAAGTTGAAAGAATGAAGAAATTGTTTTGCCAATCTGGAAAGATTATCTCAGATAGAGATTTTTCCTTCATTGGGAGAAATATTTCATTGGTAACACTTTGTAATTATTTTTTAGGGTAAAAACTTCCTGGTCTTTTGTTTTAAAAATAGAAATCCACTAAATTGTTCACATAAAGATGCAGTGTAATGCTTAGGAAAACCATGTGATTGGCTTTTAAAATACCAAGAAACCAATTGTGGAGTTTTCTGATCAGGCCTGGTTGACTACACAGTAGATACAGGGGAGAGTTAGTAGTAAAGACAGACTCCAATGTGGTGGGGCGGAAGTATGGCTCAAATAGAAACCCCCATCATAAGCCCTTTCAGGTTAATTATGACTGATTGTTATTTATTGAGCCTAATTCTTCAAGTTTGATAAATCCTAGGAGTAATCAGACTTGGAAACTGTATGAAGCTTGGAATTTATCAAAGCGTTATAAACTGTTTAGCTTCCCAGAAGTTCCTAATGAAATCTGAATGTTATAAGAGCCTGGGCACTGGTGTGGGACAGTCATGGATTCTATTTTAAGTGCTTCCATTTTACTAGCTTTGTGACCTTGAACTGATTTATCACTCTGAACCTCAATTTTCATACATGTGAGATGAGGACTTGTTGCAGTCATCGCAAGGATCAAATTATGTAATCCACACAGCATGCATGGCCTGACACACCTGGCATAAAGTAAACACTATTATTAACCGATAGCCTTTCCTTTGTATAAATAACTTAGCATGGATTAAATGATGTTTTAAATTGTCGAGGGTGAAATCGGTTTTGAAAGATGTCAGACTTGCAGGATGTAACCCATTCATTGCAGTCGTTTTGTTTCATCAGTCTGGGGAAATTATACGAAAGTAATTGTTCAGATATTTTTGAAGGAGCCCAGCGAAAAGCCTTAAGGACTTTGCTAGGCTGGCTCTCACAATAAGGTTGTCTCATAGAAAGCATTACAGTTTGCAATTCTGAAGTGAAGTAACATGGAGTAAGTGATCATTCTGTCCAATTATTTTGTCAATAGGTGAAAATTTGGTTTCAGAACAGAAGAATGAAGTGGCGGAATTCCAAAGAGAAGGAAGTGCTTTCCAACAGGTGTGTCCAAGAAGTAGGCCTTCCAGAGGATCCCCTTTCACGGTCTGCTCTGGGGTTCCCTTCTCCATGTCCTTCACTCTGGGAAGTCTCCCAGCAGCACTTGAGTCCAAGATGGAGGGAGAATTCGCCAGAATCTTCAGAAAGACTCATCCAGGAGAGTTCACGGGCAGCGCCCCCGGAAGCAAAGTCACTGCAGGGTGCCTTATATTTGTGTTCTGAAGAGGCTGGAGACAAGAGTGTCCTTGCTGGGGCGGTCTGAATCTAAGCCTTCCTCTATGTTAATTTAAAAGGACGCTTAACTAATAGCATTTGGACTCTAAAGCCAGCTAGCTTGTGCCTCATCGGTGCCTAAAATGTACTACCTTTGGAGTGATGCATGAACTAATGCTTTAGGAAACCCTCTCCACTGTTCTCTTGTTGGGCTCCCACACTCAGGCTTAATGTGTAAGTGGAATAGAATCTCCCAGAAAGTACAAAGGAACTGAAAAGAATGAGAGTTACAGTTAGCTCAGTCCCTGCTCTGAATATGTGTGTATATATGTGTTTGTCTTTACGTGTGTATATATATATAAATATTCATTGAAATACATTAGTAGGACTAGTTCCTCTTTAAATATTGTACCAAGCAAATTCATGTCCTTTTATATGAAGAAAAAACAATTATTGACTGGATGTTAATAATTTTTTTAAAATAATGTAATGTTTGGATTTTGGTCCAACATGTTTTTTTTTTTTTTAAATTCCCTATTTTCTGGTTTCTTTCAGTGTCCAGCTATAAGTGAAACTTTAACAACTCAGCTCAGCTACCCTAATCGAATGAGCCACTATTAGATATATACACTGAAAGTATATACTTAAAAGTAATCCAGCAGGAAAACTAGAAGAATTTCTGAATGAGACTATTAGAACCCTAAATTTTCCAAGTCTCTGGACTTCATCAGGACATCATTGAGGGAGGTACCCATTTAACTAACGATTATCTTTTGATCTCTTCTCTGTGAGGATGGGCCTTAATCAAGGTTTGCAAAATGAAATGCCTTTAAGGGCCTATCAGTAAAGAAAGGGCATGGTCCACCTAAAAATATTTGAGTTTAATAATTTACGAAATACTGTGTTGGGCAAATGAAACCTCTGTGCCAAGCAGTTTGTGACCTCTGGCCAAGACTTAAAGAAATGTCACAGTTCCTAAAATGTTCCCAACTGGACTTCAAAACACAATACTGAGGGAAATGGTAGTGGATTTCTGTTTGCACTTCTGGTTATAGACTCAATTTTCCACTTAGGTGGTATACACTATATATATTAGGTTATTTTTATGTATTAACAAGCACCACACAGATGTTTTGTGTGTTTTGTTGTTCCTGAAATAGTCATATTATAAAATTGCATTTCTGGTAACGATTTGCTTAGTTAATCTAGAAATTTTTATTCAAGGTCCAAGAAAAAATTACGTTTCACTTTGAAGGAAATGAGGCAGAAAGAGGAATTGATGTGGTTTTGAACTAGGTTATTATTAATCTGTGGACAAGAAACGTTATTAGAAGTTCATGTTGTGGAATTTTGTTAGTGAGAAAGCTGCGTAAAGGGTGTGGCTTCTAATTTGCTTACATTCCTAGTTATAGACTTTGAAGCTTTAGGGTTTAGAGAAGGTAATATCTAAAAAGACAACGGTTTTAGTCGGCATCAGGAAATGATTTTGTCTGAGCGTGATTAGAATTGGAGTATACTAGCTTGTGCCTTTATCATGAGATGCTTTACTTAAAAGTCCTCTCAGAAGAAGCTTGTCCTAGTGTCTCTGTGGGAAAGAGGAGCAGGGATCTGTGGACAACAATTTAAAATTTAAAACCTATCTTAAAATGATTTGTAATATTTTTGTTGTTGTTGTTGTTGTTTTCCCCTTGGTAGAATGTTAACCTCACCTACATTTATTGGATGCACCAGAGAATGTGCTAAGCCTTTAGGGTGAATTAATTCATGGTGTTCCTCATGACAGTAGCCCTAGGAGGTAGCCGTTATTATTGTCAGGATTGCTTTTTCCCAGGTGAGGGTGTAAGGCTATGGGTAGGGTGATGGCCCAAGGTCATGAGGTTAATAAATGGGATTTGGACCTGGCCATCAAGTTTCAAATCTTGAAATCCTACCAGCCATCTTGGGGTGTGTGTGTGCATACCACTGTAGAATGTATTCACCAGCTATGGGATGCGTTGTAAGACATAACGTTTCGGGGATTGCAGTGAGATTTATTAAAGAATTTCAGAAGTGTATTGTACTTTATGCTCTTACTTGGGGAATGGTTTTCTTTCTAGTGTTCTCTTCTCTATTAACTTTGAAGTTTGGGGAACGTAAAGAATTGCAAAAGCCTTTAACTATGAAGCCTCTATAGAAAATAGTCCCATAGGAGTGTTTCAGTGAAATGAAACTTTTTTTTTATCACTCACTGCTAAAAATTTAAAGTGCTTATCTATGGTTAATGTTTCTTGAGAATAACTTGAAGTTAAATGAGAGCAACCTGCTTCACGGCACCTGATAAGCCAGGTTTTATGTGGGCTAACTGGTGCTCAAATGATCTTCCCCCAGACTTTCACGCCAAGCTCTGAGACTCAGCAGGGGCTTTTTTATTCTGTAAGGTTGGCCTGATATTCAAATATGCAAATAAATATTTTAATTGGTTTCTACTCTGGAATGCCTTAAGGCTCGGGAAAGTACAGTTTAGATGACTATGTTAGGGATACTTAGGACACACGCAGAGACGCATACACTTGGTGCTCATACGTAAGCCTGCTGTGCCTTCACTTTGCCTTCACTCACCTGAATTACTTGAGAGAACTGCTGAGCGTGGTATTCTCATGGACAGTTCTCTCTTAATTTGTAGTCTGCCAACTCTCCACCCACCCCACCTCCCTCCACCTCAAAGACGTACACATGTATTTTCCCCTGTTCTCTCAATGCAGATTCCTTTTCTCCATGTGGTCACATATTCGTGTATTTGTTGTCTGCTCTCCAGGAAAATTCTGCTCTGGTAAGCACCCAAACCAGAGAAGCCTGGAGGTGAAGGTATTTTAAAAATTTTAGAAGACATTTTCCCATGGATTTTAGACAGGTGAGAAGGAAAAAAATGGTTAGCACCATCCTCTAGCTTGTACAAAGGTAAATATTTTATAAAGCTAAATATAAAGAGTTGGAAGTATATAGTGGGTTAGGAATGGTCGCTGGGTCTGGAGACAGTGAAGGCCACGGTCATTGAAGTTGAAAAGGCGATTCTGTTTTCTTAGTGATGAAGTGGGTTGAATGGGGACCCAACTGCTTGCTCCAATGATTCTCAAACTTCATAAATCCATACATATGAACATTCCATACCTTCCAACCAGTTTTGGGTATGTGCTCAGATTTCTGCAATATACCTCATACATTCTCTTCACCAGCCACACCTCCCACTCTACCCCTTGAGAATCATTACACATGTTTTTCTCTTTTCAAATATAAATTCATAATTAAATATGCTCGTTCAGGCCACCCATGTCCTTTCTGGCCCCTCTCATTCTGCATTCTGATTCTTTTTTTTTTTTTTAAAGCTACATACTTCTCAGCATGTTCCATGACCTAACTGCTAATGACCAGTGATTTCTTCAAGCTCTGCTGACCTCTTATACAGCAAAGCTCATTCCACTGTGTTCATAAGCTTGTTAGACACTGCCTCTGCAGTCATACAAAAATATTTTTTCTTTTTGGATTTCAACACTTACTGGGTACTTGGTGTGAGGCACAGTCCTAGGCTCTGTATAAACAAATGTGAGGAAGAACGTGGTCCTTGCCCTCAAGAAACTTACAATCAGTCTTTTTGCCAAACAACTTTTGATATATTCCATGTGTCAGTAACTGGATCCGGTAAATTTGGAGCAAAAAATAAACTTCTAAGGTCCTCTAAAACTACTATCTCTCCATGTGCAATTGGTGGGGCAGGGCGAGGGGGAGTGGGGCAAAGTTTATTAAGTGCCCCACTATTCAGAAAAATACAAGCTACCTGGCATTATTGGTTTTCTATCTCTCCTCCATTCAGGCCACATTGGTCCCAAAAGGAGTCAGAACCTAAGGGAAGAATTCATTATTTTTTTATTGATAGTGCATCCTATCCTCTACTTTTGTATTTCTACCTTCTCAGTCTCAGATCAGTCTGAGGTGGTGGGTGGGAACAGGGAAGGAAAAGCAAATAACACAAGTGATGGAGAAACTAGGATGATAACTATTCTCGAATATATAAGGAAAATTTTGCATAATTAATTTATATCGTTTATAAACCGTCTCTAAGTAACTACTTTAAGAATGTTGTACAAGCCCCACAAAGATGGTTCTTACCTTCAGCCATTAGTTGAGTTCCATTACAATGTTATTTTTGGTTGTAAGAGTTACACATGCTCATTGTGAAGAAATATCCTTGAAAATTCAGCTAACAAAAATCCCTGTGTAATTACACCATTTGGAGATAGCCAATTTAGCTCTTTTATGAAAAAATTTTACTTTGAATGTATGTGCATGTAAAGGTGTGTATGACTAAACAAATTTGGTCATGTTATGTATACAGTCTATTCTGCTTTTTTTTTAACTCAACTTTTTACAGAGAACATTTCCCCATGCCATTTAATAAATGCTGAAACTATTTATGATGGCTATATAATTTTCCATTGCCACCTCCTTGACTTCTTGAGGTGGACCAAGGGATGGGGCTGGGGGATATCAGGTCATGGAAAGAATGATCATGGAACTCCTGTACCAAATGGAGAACCTCTTCTAAAAGCCACCTTGAACTTTGTCAAAACATATCCATCCAGTCAAGGTCCACGGTAGTGTACACACTTGTATTTCAATACCTTGCCAGCAGCAAAGATACTAATGTAGGGAGATATTCTACCTCTCTTTAATTGTGGTTATAGTCACTCTGATATCTCATTTTATCAATGTTTTATTGCCCACAATGTGGGTAGAAGTCAAGCAAACTATTTGGTATCTGGCATCTGTCACCGTTTTGAAGGCTGAGATGATAAGGCTGCTTTGTCTAGTTAGTCCAGAATTCCACAGTTCCCACAACTCTGTGGACATTCTCTCAAAGTTGCTTAACCAAAACTATGAGGAGAAACTTTCGGGATCAGAACACTGTGAGTTTAAAAGGCAGCCCTCAGTGTTATTTAAACCCAGAGCATTCAGAATCATCAACTGTTTGACACTAACCAGAAGTCAAAAAATTGGATATATCAATCTGAATAAAATAAAGTGTTATAATTAATTCATAATGTATAGTTAACCCTATTATGATGAATTTCCATTGTAGTTTCCTAGAGCAGCCATAATAGATTACTACAAACCGTATGGCTTAAGACGACAGAAATCTCTTCTCTCACAGTTGTGGAGGCCAAAGATCCAAAAATCAAGATGTTGGCAGGCCCATCGTCCTTCAGAAGATTTTAAGGAGCTGCCCTTTCCGCTTCTAGTGGCTCTAGGGAGTTCTTTGGGTTGGGCTGTGTGACTTTAACCTCTACCTATGACTCATATGGTCTCCTCTCCTATGTACCTGTGTCACAAATTTTTCTCTGCCTTTCTCTAATAATGACCGCTGTCATTGGTTCTGAGCTGACTCTAAGTCCAGGATAATCCCATCTCAAGATCCTTAACTGCATCTGTGAAGGTCCTTTTTCAAAGAAGGTCACATTCACAGGTTCCAGGAATTAGGATATAGACATATCTTTCTGGAAGCCTCTATTCAATGCACATGTCTATACCCTACAATATCACAGCAAAAGATGCAGGAAAACAAAAACAGAAGACTCAGACTCCCTTGGCATTCCCTATAACGAAATTTGACTTATATTGCTTTGACTTAAGGTTTTGTACCAATTAAGCAATGTACTACTTACAGGAGTATTTGGGGCAGGGACATTTTTCCAAAAATTGCCTCCATTTTGGATTTCTTTCTGCATTACAATTTAAGAAAATGCAGCCCTAATTTTTTAAAGCCCTCACATGGATTCCAGATGTTGACAATTTAAGCCAAGAAGGTGTTTCCTTCCTTATTGTACAAATGTGGTGTACATCAAAAAATTGGCATTGTTTAATTTATGACTCACACGTGAACCATTGTTTTTTTGTGATATCGTTATTTTAAGTGATTCATAAAC
Organism: Lontra canadensis; assembly: GCF_010015895.1. NCBI lineage: Eukaryota > Metazoa > Chordata > Mammalia > Carnivora > Mustelidae > Lontra > Lontra canadensis. Next base: position 8,942,021 of record NW_022631053.1, read on the forward strand.
TAAACAATGCCAATATTTTGGACACATACCATATTTGTATAATGAGGAAACACCTTCTTCTATTAAATGGTCAACATCTGGGATCCATGTGGGAATTTCTTTGAAATTTTAAATAAAGACAAATTAGCATGGCATACATTTTCTCAGAGATGCAGCTAATTGTAATCAAAAGACAGAATGACTTGGTACTATATTGTGATTAAGAAAACAGGAATGTTGTTGACAGAAACATCCAATAATGTTTTTACAGCACTATTTTGATGATGGGGTAAATGGAGTTGTAGAGTGAAACACAATATGGGCAGTGTTGAGTCAGGGATCAAAAATCAACCCTAGTGTACTCTCTTGGTAGGAGTGTAAGTTATCAAAAACTTTCTAGAGGGCAATTTGGTAACACAAACAAGCTGTTAAATGAGCATACCCTTTGACTACACAATGCCACTTACTGGAATTTATCTTTAGGAAATAGAAAGTGCAAACAATTTCATATAGAAAAGTACTCATCAAAATATATTTGACTTTATTTTTTAGAGCAGTTTAAGTTTCACAGAAAAATTGAATAGAAGGCAGAGATTTCCCATATATCCCCCATCTTCACATATGTGTAGCCTACCCTGTCAACATTTCTCACCAGAGTGGTACTTTTGTACAACTGAAGGACTTACACTGACACAGCATTATCACCTGAAGTCCATAGCTTACATTAGAATTCACTCCTGGTGTTGCATACTCGAGGGGTTTTGTATGATGACATGTATCTACCACTATAGTATCATATAAAGCAGTTTCACTGTCTGAAAAGCCCTGTCATAATCTATTTTTATATTTTAATAAGGAATTGGTTAAATCAATTTTAGCAAATTTATATAATGAAATCCTATGCAGCCATTGAAATTGATATTATAGAAAAAAATGATGATCTATAAAAATGACTGGGATTCATTGTTAAAAGCAAAAGCAGCCTAATAGTGTGTGTGTGTGTGTGTGTGTGTGTGTGTGTATAAGAGAGTGTACAAGTTTATAGACAAGACTATACAAACATATATGAACTGTAGCTGTCTGTGGGTAGTGGGGTTAAAGGTGATGTTCGATTTTTTTTCCTTGTTCTTTTTCCAAATAATCAAGTCTAAATCATATTACTTTTAAAATCAGAAAATGCGCATCTTGATTTGGCTGTCTCACAGACATCTCAAATTCAAATGAGCTTTTCTTTTCACCTCTCATCTTTACCAGCATTTTCTTCTTTCAATAAATGGTAAAGTAGGACAAGGAATTCAGCAATGTGGGAGTCAGCTTGCCTCTTTGCTCCCCACTCCCAGAATGGACTGCCTCTTTGCTCCCCACTCCCAGAATGGACTGCCAAGGCTGCTGTATGCATTCTTCTAAACCTGTCTTCAGTCTGTGCCCCTCTGTCCAGCCCCACGGACCATGAGCATCCCAGATCTCTTGGCATTCCTTCTAGCTTCCTTCCAACTCCTACTCCAGGCTCTAGGTGAGTGATTCTTTTAACATTCAAATCTAATCATGCCATCCTTCCCATTAAAATCTTTCTGTGGTTCTTTCCCAAGCTAAGACCAAGACCATCCTCCCTCACCTAGTTTACAGTGTCCTTTGAGATGTTTCCTGTTCCTCTCTAGGGTCCCATCTCTCTTCACTTACCTTCTTGTTCTCTACATTCCAGACGTATTGGATTTTCTCCTATTTCCTTAAATTTCATACATGCTTGTAACTCTCCTAAGCCATTGCACAAGTTAATCCCAGACTGCTGTCCTTCTCTGTTCCCAACTGACTGATATTTCTCCTTACCTACTCTCACCCACACTTCAGGTCTCCCCTGGATTCCTAGGGGCGTCTCTACTGTGTGTTCCTTCTTCCAAACCCTCACCACCCTTTAATTACCTGTTCATCTTTTGTCTTCCTGACCTCATGAATCTAGATAGACTTTAAGCTCTGTAAGGTCAGAAAACCTGTCTGTATTCCCCCCGCTCCATCATTAATAGATAGCAGGGAGCCTGGAATTCAGTAATTCCATAATGAATGTATTTGTTTGATTTGAAATTAAATGATATGTGAGTTTCCTTCCAGTTTTCCCATATATTTTGTCTTTTCTAGAGCTCTCTTGTTAAATGAAGTAATGGATGAGTGAGGACAGCTAGGGAAGTGTGGTGGTGGTACGCAGAGCCAGCCTGTGTCAGCCTGGGCTAGACATGGCCATTTCCAAAGTTTGGCAGGAGCAGCATGAAATGCAATAGTTTTCTCTAGTCCAGTCTTTTTCTTCTTATGTGGTATAACATTGAGCAGAAACTGCAGTTGTGGAGGAAAATGTAAGCAGTTGGTAACATGATAATGCAAAATAGCTTTTTGATAAAGGCTAAGTAGAAACATTTTTATTACTTAAGTTCTGCTGTCATAACAGAATACCATAGACTCGGTAGCTTAAACAGCAGAAATTTATTTTCTCATAGTTCTGGAGCCCGGAAGTCCAATATCAAGGTACCAGCAAGTTTGGTTCTGATGAGACCTTACTTCCTGGCTTGCGGATTATCTTCTCACTGTGTGTTCACATGGTCTTTTCTCTGTGCGTGTGCAGAGAGAGAGAGAAAAGACTCTGGTATCTCTTCTTATAAGGTCACCATTCTATTATATTAGGGCCCCACCCTGATGACCCCATTTAGCCTTAATGACCTCTTTAAAGGCTCTATGTCCAAATACAGCACATAGAGGGGATTGACCTTCAACATACGAATTTTGGAACGACACAATCTGGCTTATAACAGTATTATTTATATTGCATTCTATTCTATATTGATACAATTGAAACTGTATTTTAACATTATAAACATTTAAGAGATACTTTTGTATTAAGTTCCTGTAGCTGCAGTAATAACAGACGCTGCAAACTAGGTGGCTTTAAAATAACAGAAATGTGTTCTCTCGCAGTTCCAGAAGTAGGAAGTCCAAGATCAGTATTATGGGGCTGAAATCCAGGTGTCGGCAAGGCTGGCTTCTTCTGGAGGTTCTAGGGGAGAATCCATTCCTTCCCTCTTCTAGCTTTTGTGGGCTGCTGACATTCTTTGGCCTGTGGCTGTATTGCTTCAGTCTGTGTCCATACTCATTTGACCTCCTCTTCCATCTGTCTACTCTATACCTGTGTGTATCAGGTCTCCCTCTGCCTCCCTTTTGTCAGATTGCATGGGATTACATGTAGGGCTCACTCAGACAATCTAGAGTAGTTTCTCTCTCTCAAGCCCCCGAATCACATCTGCAAAAACCCTTTTTCCAGATAAGGTAAAATTTACAGATGCCAGGACTTAGGACCCGCTATCTTGGGGTGGGGGTGTGGGATATGGTGTTTTACAGCCTACCGCAACCCTTATTTTAAGATAACCTAGTCTTTTACAGTTAAGCCTTGACTTTAAAGTACAATTTCTCTTGGTCAAAAGTTTGTTTTTATATCATGGTCCTGTAAACATATAGTAAGCTTCTTCATAATGAAGAACTTCAGGTCATTAAGGTCAGAAATAAAATCAGAAGCCCTGATGCCATCATTTTAAATGGGATACTATTCTCTTTTCTCCATATATCATAAAACCTCTAAACTACTTTCAGGAAAATAATACAAATTGGTCCTCTCACTGATCACTTGTGCTAAAAGAGATTGCATGTTGGGGGCACCTGGGTGGCTCAGTCAGTTAGACATCTGCCTTTGGCTCAGGTCATGATCTCAGGGTCCTGGGGTTGAATTCTGCTTCAGGCTTCCTGTTAAGCAGGGAATCTGTTTCTGCCTCTCCCTCTGTTCCTCCCTGCCTCACTCTTACTCTCCCCTTTTCACACATAAATACATAAAATCTTTTTTTTTTTCAAGAAATTACATATTCAATTTAAAGATTTTATATTTTTATCATCTTTATTTAAGTTCAGTTCACATTTTATTGTGTGATCTATCATTTTCTCTGGGTGTTTTTAATCACTGAATTTTTGAAGTTTTATTCCTTTTCACCTTATATCAGGTTCTTCCCTTTTGTGAGATATCTACCGTAACTCTCCTCATGCTATATATTCATGCCATATTGTTTTCACCTTTATAAGCTTTGTCTTGATTTATCTCTGAGAATTTATATCTTGGGTTTACTTTAGCAATGGAATTTGTTAGGCTCATCTTGCGAGTTCCACAACCATTTATTAACTTCATGTTTTATTCAAGACTGATTGCATCTTCCTCTGCGAGTGAGCTAAAGTTCCTATATTTTCAGACTCTCTGAACACACTGCTTGTATCTAGACATCTAAACCAGAAGCCTGCAAGTAATCTTGGATATCTTTGTCTGTTTATCTGACTCTCTTGTCCCCCTGTCTAATCACAAAATACAGTTAGCTCTAAACATTTCTCTTATATCCCTACATCTTAGGCATGTGTTCACTTCTCTTTATAACACATGCTTTATTCCATTCCAGGATATCCTCCCTTCCTTGGAATGACCTCCTAAGGGGTCTTCCTATTGCCAGTGGAGGAAGAGACTAATTAGCCATAGTCTATTCTTTAAACTTTATCTTGAGCTCTCTAAAACAGGATTTCTTAACCGTGGCACTATAGGGATTTAGGACCAAATAATTGGTTGTTGTGCAGGGCTGTCTTGTGCCTTGTGGAATGCTTATCAGCAACCTAGCCTCTACCCATTTACAGCAAATCCTCCTTCATCTCTGTCATGGCACTAAAGAATATCTCCAGACCTGCCAGATTTCCCAGGGTGGGAGGAAGGGGATTGTCCCCAGGTAAGAACCACAGTCCTGAAACAAGGATTTGATGATGTTACTCTCCTCTTACTATTCTATTGATTCCTTATTTAATCCATTGAACAATTATGCGTTGTGTGAGGCTCTGTACCGGAGTATGGGAATATGAGGTGAGGAAGTTAGTTGTGGCCAGTGCTCACACACTTAAGTTCAAATTTAATAAATTGTCTAAGTCAATAAGAAAGTATAAATTATAAAGAAAGAAAGAAGGGGGGGCGCCTGGGTAGCTCAGTGGGTTAAAGCCTCTGCCTTCGGCTCAGGTCATGATCCCAGGGTCCTGGGATTGAGCCCCTCATCGGGCTCTCTGCTCAGCGGGGAGCCTGCTTCCCTCTCTCTCTCTCTGCCTGCCTCTCTGCCTGCTTGTGATCTCTGTCTGTCAAATAAATAAATAAAATCTTTAAAAAAAAAAAAAGAAAGAAGGGAAGAAAAAGGCTGCTCATTAGACTAGATGAGAAATAGACAAATGACAGTGGACAAAGCTGATGGTTTTTTAAACAGAAAGAAATGGACATATTTGAGACAAGTTTTGAAGCTAGAATCAGTGGGGTTTTCTGATGGATCAAATGTGAGAGATAAGGAAAATGAAGGATCACAAAGATTCTGAGGCTTGTGGGTTGAGCAATAAAATGAGCAATGAAGCCATTTCTAAGATGGTGAGGGTATGGGGAATAGGTTTGGATTGGACATTCAAGTTTGGACTCATTAAGCTAGTGAGTCATTGAACTGGGCATTGGTTAAAGCTGGTTGTGGGTATTTAGGGTTAAGAGGAGACATCATTCCTGGGGATATCAATTTTGGAGTCATCAAAATCTAGGTGGTACTTAAAACTATTGCATGGGACCATAAAAAATTGCGGAGAGAAAGAGTGGAAGATGACCCTGGAATCCTGCTCAGAGATAAGACAAGGAGAGAAGAGTTCTTTGAATTTCACAACAGAGAGGATGATAGTGATGTTAGAAAGAGAAAGCCAGCCTGGGGGGATCGAAGAGAATGAAAAGTAAGACAGCAGACAGGATTGAGGATACAAAAGTTTGAAGCAGTTTTGCTGTTTAGGGGAGTGGAGAGAGAACGTGGAAGCTGGAGGGTTTTACACAATGTAGTGAGGTCTTTTATCTTTTACGTTGGAGTTACTAGGGAATATTAGGATAATGATGAAATGATTAAATGGAGAGTGAATGATGATGATGTAAGACAGGGAGAGAGGAGCCAATTTTGATGACAGCAAGAACCATTGAATAAAGAGCTGGGTTTAAGAGAGGTCTTCCTTTAGGAGGAGTGAGAATTTTCTGTACTGGACCCCTAGATAAGAGCAGTGCGGAGGCAACTCTGCTTGTAGCTGGAGGGAGAAAAGAGTCCTCTCCTTTACAGCTTCTTACTGAAGCATGAGGCAGTCCTCCACTGAGAGTGAAGGGAAGGCTAAGGAAGGGTGATGAGAGTTTAGAGGAAAAGGGAGAGTAAATAAAAGAGGAGGTAAGGAATTAAATCTATCAGAGAAACAAGAAGATTTCTGTTTTGTTGTTTTTTTTTTTTGAGTAACTATTTGTGTTGTAGAGTATGAATATCAAGTGAAACAAATAAGTTTACATATATGGTTCTTCTCTACCAATTTTCAAATGTTAATGTGTAAATGAGGAAAGCAGATTAATAGAGTTTTGCCAGAAGAGTAGTGTGAAAGCATAAAGACCCTGGAAAGAGCACAATCTTGAGAAAGAGCATGACTATGATGGTGGACCATGGAATCCAGGCTAGATGAAGGAAGGAAAGAAGCAGCAAGGACTGATTATCAGGGAGAAAGTCATGGGATCAATGTATCCGGGGTCTTGGTGAAGGTGAAGATTTTTAGATCACATAAACAAGTGATCTGGTGGTTGGAAAGTGAAATATCTGAAATCGAGATTTTAGAAGTAACGTAGTTTCTAGTGCCAACGAGGTCTAGGATAAAACCATGGGGATGGGTAGCTGATAGGATGGAAAGAAAGGTCATAGGTGAGGAAGAGATGAAGGAACTGGAAATCCCATTGCTTTCAGGGTAAAGTTTACATTCTTTCATAGGCCACACATGGGTCTTTGTGAAGTGGTTTCTACTTAATTTTCAATCTGACTTCATCATTCATCACCATATCCTCACTCTAGGCTTTTTTTTTAGTGCATCTTTCTCTTTATTCTCTCACTACTGCCTTGGAGTCTTTGCTCATGTTCTTTACTCTGTCTAGAACACTCTATCCTCATTGCTTCCCAACCTCAGCTGTACATATCTTTACAATATCCTAGGTATTATGTCTTCCATTAATACATGTCTGAGCATAGAATTCTGAGTGAGGCATTTCTCTTTTTGCTTTCAGAGAGACTCTATACCTCCTTTTTATTTTATTTTTTTTAAGGTTTTTTATTTATTTGACAGAGAGATACAGAGTACAAGTGGACAGAGAGGCGAGCAGAAGAAGAGAGAGAAGCAGGCTCCCCACTGAGCAGGGAGCCCGATGCAGGGCTCGATCCCTGGGATCATGACCTGAGTTGAAGGCAGATGCTCAACTGACTGAGCTACCCAGGCGCCCCTGTACCTTTTTGTTATAATTGCAAGTGTGTTTCCACACTAGTCTATGTATGGGAGTGATTTTTAATATATGTTTAGATTCATTTAGGGAATAGTACTTGCTCAAATTTTGTAATTATTCCACTTGTTTTGACAAGGATATTGGTTACAAAATTCTATGCATTCATTCATTTGTTCATTTTGTTCACTTGTTCATTCTTTCACTTACCAAATACCTACTCTGCATGTACAATGTGCCAGGAGGTGCCTGGAATATATCAGTGAATCAAGCAGAGAGGAGTCCTTGCACTTAAGAGCTTATATTCTAGTAGAGGAAGACAGGTAATAAATAATGAATGTAGTATGTAGGTAAATTAGAAGTACGTAAAAATCTGATAAAGGTGGGGGAAATAATACAGGAAGGCCAGGGGTGTGTTTTGCAGTTGTAAAGGCATCAGGGATGGCTTCACCAAAGGTGACATTTGAGCAAAGACCTGGAGAAGCTGAGGACATAAGTCATGTAGGTATCTAGGGAAAGAACATTTCAGGCAGCAAGACTGGAGACTGCAAAGGATCTAAGTGGGAAGACAGACTATAGAGATGCTGGTCAATGGGATGTGGTATGGTCAAAGTGTGTCTGGAGGGGAGAAGACAACCAAGGATAGTGAAAGATGAGGTCAGATAATAAGGCCTTTGGCTGTTACTCTGAGTGAGGGAGATCAGGGAAGTGACATGATGTGATTTATATTTTTAGGGGTCACTGTGACTACTCGGTTGAGAAGAGACTACAAGGAGAAGGATGAAAGCAGGAAATCCAGGAGGTTAGTGTAACAGTTGGAGAAGATAATGGTGGCTTGGATCATGGTAATAACATGGGAGTAGAGAGAAGTGGTTGAATTCTGGATTTATTTTAAAGATAGAGCCAGTGGATTTCTTGGCAGAATAAAGGTGGTATGAGGCAAAAGGGATAAGGATGACTCCACGGTTTTTGCCTGGGCTTATGGAGGGATGCAGTCATCATTCACTGAGATAGGGAAGTCTCTGAGTGAGCTAGGTTTTTTGTTTGTTTGGTTTTTTGTTTGTTTGTTTGTTTGTTTTTTGAGGGGAGGTGGATCATAAGTTCTATTTTAGACATGTTAAGTTTGTGTTGTCAGTGAGCTCTTTAGGTGGAGATGTTCAGTAGGTAATTAGATATACAAACTTAGATTTCAGGACAGAAACCTAGACTAGAGATAAACATTTGGGAGTCATTTGTATATAGACAGCATTTAAATTTTTAAAAATCTTTAGTTTTTATATGTTTTTATTTGAGTATATTTGACATACATCAGTTTCAGGTGTACAACATAGTGATTCAGCTTTTCTGTGCATCATACTGTGCTTGGCACAAGTGCAGCTACCATTTATAGACAGCATTTAAACACAAAGACTGGATGAGGGTGCCAAGGGAGTGAGTATGGGAAGCAAGGAGAGAGCCCTGAGGCTCTCCTATGATAAGAGGTTTGAGAGGAAATGAGGAACCAGTGAAGGAGACTGAGAAGCACTAAGCTTTGAGGTGGGAGGAATGCCAACAGGGTGAGTGTCCTAAAAGCTAATGAAAGAAAGAGTGATCAACAGGATGGATGCTGATAATAGTACAGTAAGATGGAAATTCAGGAGAGACCTTTGGATTTAGCAACAGAGACATCAGCAAGAACAGTTTCATGGAAACATGAATGAGAAAGCCAAGCTAGAGCAGGTAGTATTGAGAATATCATGGGAAAGGTGTTGGGAGGCAGTAGGTAGTTATCATCAGAGGGGAGCAGAGGAAGAGGTAGTATTCACAGGACAGATGGGGTCATGCTGATGGGAATGCTAATAGAAATGATCCCATAGAACGAGAGAGAGAAAGGGCTTGAGGAAGAAGGCCAGAGCTGCTGGGCTCCAGGGTACAAGAGCAGGAACTAGGTCTACAGAGAAGCACAGGGAAGCTCTTCTCCCGCTGTAGTAAGTGTGGGAAGGCAAAGTATGGATGGGTGCAGTGGGTAGATATGGCAGAGGGAGTCTGGGAAAGATTTTTACTGTTTAGAATTCCTCAGTGAAGTAGCAAGGAAATCAGCCAAGAGAGGATAAAAATGAGATAGCGAAGGTTTATATAGAGAAACTGGTGTGAAATATTTAATTGAAGGATGGATTGAATGGACAAGGTTTGAAATACATATGTGTATTAGATCAAGCTTGTTAGTAGTATTGCCAAATCTTTATATACTTAGTAATTAAGGGTTTGTTTGATCCAAATACTGAGAATGTTATGATAAAATATTAGATTTGTCAAGATGCTTGTACAGTTCTATCATATTTTGCTTCAAGTAGTTTGAAGTTATTTAATTAAGTATATATAACATTTGATTTGTATTCCCAGTGAATCAGACCTTTTGGTCATGTAGCAAACCTCTTTAACTTCAGTGATGCTGTTATATTTGCTACATCAGCTTTATTTTGGAGGGTATTTCACATTTGTACTCTTAATCTTTTTATGTCTTTATGTTTTAGGTTATCTCTTGAAACACTATGTAGCTCAGTTTTGTTTTGTTTAATCCAGTCTGTGTTGGGTCAGCAAGAAAAGGGTGTGTGTGTGTGTGTGTGTGTGTGTGTGTGTGTATGTGTTTAGGGCACTAGAGATACTGTATTCTACTTCAGAATTAGATTTGGAAAAGAACACCAAAGACAGTGGGGAGGGACAGGGGTCTTAAAGAGAAAAGGAAAGTAAATTATAAAATCCATGGATCTGTTGGCAAAAGGAGAACAAAGCTTGAGAACTATCCTACACCCCACAAGGGTTCCAATGGAGATTGGATAAGAATACTTGGTATGCTACATGCCTTGAGGGATACTGGTGACCTGCAGGGCCAAACCCACATGGAGAAAAGAAAGAATCTATTGCCAATGAGTCCAGTTAATGGTATGGAGTGTCGTGGCCGGCACGACAAATCGACCAGGAACGTGAGGGTAAGAGGATGAAGAAAAGAACTCGAACAGCAGAGAGATGGGGGCAGGAAGAGCACTGAGGAGGATGTCCAACAGTGCTAAGTTTATTCAAAGCATTAGGGCCATATGTATATAGTGATATTACAATAGGAGAAGAAATACATCTGTGTCTAGTTAAACAATCACGAGTTTTTCGTGACGCCAAATGGCTGATGCCAGTACACTTGTTCTGTATTGATACAGCAAACCTGAAAGTAATTTATGGGCTCTACTAGGGCAGCAAGGACCAGCCATGAACTTTTGACCCCAACCGAATTGTTCTCATCTGTTTAGCAAGCGTGTGGGAAGTCACGTAGGCGAGTGCACAACACATAGCACAGACCCTTTCTCAGCGCGACTCAACTTTTCCCGTCCTAAACCTTTTGTTAGGTTATTCGGACTTTAAAGGAGGCACAAGTCAGGGCCTGGTTTGGTCCTCGTCTCAAGCCTTATTGTGGCCTCCCACAATGGAGTAACTCCAGAACTGCCTCATACTATGGATCCTTTAATTAAGAATAAGTTCTCATAGGAGCAACCAGCTGGCTCAGTTGATGGAGCATGCGACTCTTGATTTTGGGGTTGTGAGTTTGGGCCCCACCTTGGGTGTGGGGATTGCTTAAAAATAAAATGTAAAAAAAATATATATAAACTCTCATAATGATGTGGGTTTCACAAATCAGTTATTCAGTCGTTAAGTCAAATATGTATTTACTACGTGAGTCAGGCACTGGGTTGTATGGTAGGGAATCAAAACAGGATAAACAAACTAAGAGGCTTATGACTCCCCTTCTTTAAAATTAGGCCATAGACTTTCTAAAGCCATTTGGCAATTGGGAAATCTTAGTCAAAGATTTTGAAATAATAGATCTTTAGAAGATTGTACTTAACAGGCAGAAGGATGGTGAAAGTGTCCCATCACTTCGTCAGCCAGAAGAGTGGGACAATGTCACAGCAATGGGTTTCATTTTGAGGGGAATTCCAAAGGCCAGACCAGCATGCTTATCTATGGGGCCTAATGGGCCCTAATCTATGGGGAGGTAAGTAGGACTTCTGTTCTACAGACTAAAGCAGTGGCTCTTAACCTGTCTGGAAATCTGATGAAAGCAGTGGACCCTCTCTTAATATCATTTGTTCTCCAGGGACATTGGTGATGTCTGGAGGCATTTTTGATAGTGATGATGGGGGCCGTGCTAGTGGCATTTTGTGGGTAGAGGCCAGGGGTAATGCTAGATATCCTACAATGCATAAGACAGCTCCCACAACAAAAATAATTATCTGGCCCCAGATGTCTGAATTCCAAGATCAAGAAGTTCTGCTCTAGATAAAGACACGTCTGCATATACACATAAAATTTTGAACACCATTTCAGAGGTATGAGAGTCTTCCTAAACCCTACCCTGAGTCAACTGATCTCCGGTCAAAACTCTGCTGGAAGTTTCTATGTGGTCTCATATCAAGAAGAAAGGTAGATTTCTCTGATCTTTATTTCAAATAATTGACTTAAATTTTAGAATAGAATAAAAAATGTGTTTGGGGCAGGTGGGTGGCTCAGTGGGTTAAGCCTCTGCTTTCCACTCAGGTCATGATCTCAGGGTTCTGGGAGAGAGTCCTGCATCAGGCTCTCTGCTCGGCAGGGAGCCTGCTTCCTCCTCTCTCTCTCTCTCTCTGCCGGCCTCTCTGCCTACTTGTGATCTCTCTCTGTCAAATAAATAAAATCTTTAAAAAAAATGTGTTTAATGGTGTATAACCTTTGAAACATAGCACACATTTTTGTAAAAACTTTTCACTTTATTTTCAAATCAATGTATATTTTAAGCCAAACTTGATCCAGATGTTTCTGATTCATATACTAATACATCAAGATGTTGTTTCGTATGGCTCTTTAATGTTAGCAAAGTTAGGGTGAACCTTCTTTCTTGTAGATCTCCAAAGGGTCATTTAATTCTTAAAGGTAGGAGGTCATATTTTTCCATTAGGAAATCCTCTTATGTGGGTTCAAATCATGTTCAAATACACAGTCTGTTAGGATTTGGAGAAAACAAGTCATCTCTTCCTTATTTTATCATGCTTCTCTAAATATACAAGTGCTTGAGAATGATTTAAGTCATGGCTAAATAGATCTTTGTTCTCTTATACTAACCCCAGTAAAGTTTAGGTTTTAAGCCTCTTTGTAAGTTGGCTCATTAAAACGGTTAAAAATCCGAGAAAATGGTGTAAAGTTCTTTGGTGAATAAGTGTGTTAATAACTTTCATTAAAAAAAAAATCTCACTATTTGGAATTTATAAAACTTTCTGCTACAGTCTTGGGATTCATTAAAAAGCTGATTATATCAACCCTGCACATATATTAAAAGGCACATTTCATTGATCATTCAGTAATATGCTCTGATTTTAGAAATGTTTTATTAAATACTATTTACTATTCATTATCTAAGATTGAAAAGCAGGCCAGTTTAAGAAAAAAGCATTCCAGGGGCACTCGGGAGGCTCAGTTGGTTAAGTGTCCATCTCTTGATTTTGACTCACGTCATTATCTCAGGGTCCTGGGGTTGAGATTTGTGCCAGGCTCTGGGCTCAGCGTGGAGTCTCCTTGAGGATTCTCACCCTCTCCCCCACCTCATGCTCTCTTTCTCTCTCAAATAAATAAATAAATCTTAAAAAAAAACAAAACAAACAAACAAACCTCCAAATCCCTGAGCAATCTTTACATCTTTAATGCCATTGAACAACATAAATGCCACCCCCAATGCTTTTAACTTTGTATGTGTGTTTGATTGAACATGAAGTCATATTATGTGTAGCACTTTTTTTTCCTGCTGATAAAATACTAGGAGTGATAGTTATGATTGCAGTTGAAAATGTTTGCCAACACTGAAAATGTTTGCCAACTATATTTGACAATTGAAAATGGAGTACTGAGGCAATTGTTTGGGTTGCCATAAATTCTGTCACTCGTTCAACAAATATTTATTCTAGGCTCTGAACTAGGAATTTGGGGTGACATAAAACTAAACTGAATGGGAATCATCTCCTCAAGGAGTTAACTATTGGAGGTGGGAGACAAGGTAGGTCATTCATTTATTCATTCAACAAATGCCTATTGAGCACCTACTATGTTATAGGAACAGTTCTAAGCCTTGGGGAGCCCTTAACAAAAACAAAACAAAACAAAACAAAACAAAAAAAACAGCCAGAATCCCTGCCTTTATCAAGTTTCCACTGGGTGAGGAAAGTATTGGGAAGAACTGACAAGAGAATAATATGCTGTTCTTGTGGAATAATGTGAGCAATAATGAATAGGTCCTCTAACTGTTGAGGATCTATTATGTGCCGGATACTATAATTGGCTCATATAGTTCTTCAACTTCCACCGAAGTAGGCATTATATTTTATTTTTACAAAAGAGTAAACTGAGGCTTAAAGAGATTTGGTCATTCATTGAAGATCCTAAGTTATGTACTGACTGAATTTTAATGGAATTATGTCTGGTTATCTTCAGACTAAGATGTCTATGCCTTATTGTGTAAGTAGTGAGGGGTTAACAAAGGTTATTTAGCATCACTTTAGAAAGTTCGATTTGGCAGTGTAGTATAAAAAGCAAGGAGGGTTGCAAGACTGTTGTAACCTCACTGCTCCCAAATGTTTTTCATGATAACTGTCTCCAAGAAAGTTGTCTGATTTCCTATGGCACAAGTATCATTTGCCTTCTATGTGTTGGCACTTGAGTATATTTTACTTTCATAGTCTATGGAAAAAAAAAAAAAACCTATCTACTGTCTTGGAGATAACGTCTTTGGGAATATTGCCATCTTTTTGAAAACTGTAAAAAAGATCTGTGCTTTATCTGCCCAGCAACTCTTAATCACACCTGTTTACAAATCCTATCCATTCTTGAAGAGAAACCATTCCGTATGGTTTGAGCATGGATGACTTCGTCATCCAGATGCAGAAGAGGACACATGCCCCAGGCCTGACTAATTAGAACACTCGGACCCCTGGCCATAGTACTTAGTTTGGAAAAGTTGTCCCTGGTATTTTTCTGCCAGAACAATCAGGGAAGTTTTCCGCTTGTGACGGGTCACAAAGATAGGACATGTGCGTCTTATGGGCTGCAGATATTCATTGAGCCTAGAAAAGCTGTCCAAGATAGAAAGCGTGAGAGCCATATACGAGCACCTGGATCCCGCCTTGCTGGATGCTAGATACCTATGAACTTTCATTTATATAACCCAATGGCATCTCTATTTTGTTTGATGACTTAGTTTGAGATTGGATTTTATCACCAGGACTTGCAAGAGTCCTGACTAATAGAATGACATAACATTGATTTCTCTTCTATCATTCACTATCAAACACTAAGCTGGCAAGCCCCAAATTTACTGAATCCAAACAATTAAGAATAAATAGACAAAAATGCAAAATACTTATAGCTTGGATTTGTGTCTTAATCACTTACTATTAACTATTAAATATTAACCATATTTCAAGGGAATAGATCACATCTTGAAATTCCCAAGTGACGCAGGACATGGTAGTAGAATTTTGCTTTTAAATAGAATGATGGCATTTGGGTTTTTTGAGGGTACTGTAATACCAAGGGAAATCAAGCAGTTCAGATGTATTAGAAGCTGGATAGAAACAGTGCTGGCTATGGCCCTGCCTGGAATGGGATCAAACTCCCAACCCAGCACACTGCAAAGTATAAGACATAGATTTTAAAAAATTGAAGACACAAATACACAGATATTCCATGTTTATGGGTCTCTATAACATCATAATAGTAAGTAACACAAATTCTATCACTGAAGATGTTTAATGGTTTTAATGTTTTAAGTACCAAAGTTAGAAGGTAAAGTAAAAAGATGGCGGGATGAGTAATGTGTACAAAAATATATGAAAAGCCACCAGAATAAAAGGCTAATATTTTGAAGGTAGAAAAATTGCCTTTAATATTCTCAGAGGAAGGGTATAGGCCTGAATACTCTGACTATGATTTCATGTTGAAAAAAGATAAATTGCTTCATTTATCCACTTGACATCTCTGTTTTAGTATTTTGAGTATATGTACATAATTATTTTTTTCTTTTACAGTTTTTCTCTTTTTTTGTATCTTTGTATGTAAAAGTTCCAACATTTCAAAGTTGGTTGTTTGGAATTTTTCCATTCACTCCCTTAAGAAATGTTGGTTGTAGGTCAAGAAAACCTCATAGATGCCCACCCCTAGAACCATTCAATTCTTTTTGTGGAAGAATGTCATGCATTGTTGAGATAATTTAATATTTCTTGTGCTAACAGGCAGAAGCGTCCTTGTACTGAGTCAAAAGAGTAAATGAACGTGGCCCTTCTGACTTTCTTGCTTCTTTAAGGTTATGATAAGAGGACCCAGACCACATTCTTGGGATGTTCTTTCTTCCATGGGGCTGAAGAGTTGGTGTCTGCTTAGGGAGCGGCCCATCTCTAGCTTTTATTCTCTGGTTAACCCCTGACACCTCTGACTCCTTGTTTCCCATGAGCAGCTCAGATGGGCTAGATGGGGTAGGTGGGCTAAGACTTCACTTCTTAAAGATGTTTTCTTGTACCTCAATATTAAACTAATGGTCTCATCTATGCACCCTCAGAATGTATGCATACTTTTATCGCAAACATGCCATAGTTTACTGAAATCATTTTCCCCGTGATTCTCTTATCCATGAAACTATAAGCTTTTTGAGCATAGGAGTTAGGTGTTATTTATCTTTATATTCCCAGCATACAGCATATAATCTGGCACATTAAAAATCCTTACTCAGTGATTATTGGTCTGAATGATCATCAAAATGGATGATTTTATAAATTATGCTATTGTATAATTTTCATCTTACCTGTTTTATTTAACCTTCACACCAAATATGAAATCTAGATCCTGTTATTATTTCCAGTTTACAGATAGAGGAAGACTCATAAAATTAGCAATAGACTAAGCAAGGAAAATCTCTAATCATAGGATCAGTATTTTTTTTAAAATATTCAAAAATAAGGGATGCCTATGTGGCTCAGTCCGTTAAGCGTCTGCTTTCACCTCGGATCATGTTCCCGGGGTCCTGGATCGAGTCGCATGGGCTCCTTGCTCAGCCGGGAGTCTGCTTCTCCCTCTGCCTGCCCTGCCTGTTCTGCCTGTAGCTCTCCATGCTTTTGCTCTCTTTCTAACAAATAAATAAACAAATAAATCTTTAAAAAATATGCAAAAATACTTTATAAACTATAAAGGGCATGTAAATATATGGTGTTTATGCAATTATCACTATACATTTTCTTTCTGCTTCCCTTTGCTTGGATACATTGTCACTCTCCTTTCTTTGGTCAAGTATAAAGAGCTCTCTCTTACCACTGCAGTGCCCATTATGAATTGGGCAGGGAATTCCTACTGACCGAGGGGCAGTGGATTTTCAACTCAGTGAGGTGAAAGTTTAGAGATTAAATAACTACATTTTTAAAATGATGTTTTAGATGAGAGCAGTGAACTGAACCCAATATGGGCTGGCTGGCTTATCTCTAACCCTCTTCTTTTTTTAGAATTAATTAATAATTTTTTTATTATGTTATGTTAGTCACCATACAGTACATCATTAGTTTTTGATGTAGTCTAACCCTCTTCTGAGGAAAGCTGCTTTTCTGACAATAGTGGCTCTGGCCAATGCTCTACAGAGAATGCCTTACTTCATTTCAGGTAGCCCTGATACTTTGACTTCGAAGCCCAAGGATCAAAGTCTGACCTGTAGTCCAACAGGGGCTACTGACTGGTCAGTGGGCGCTTAATCAGATTTTCATTCTTAGGAAATCTGAATGGAATTTTGAAGCACTGTGTCCCAGCATATCCATTGTTATCCATTATTTCTAACCCTTCTTTCCTGGTGTCTCTAAAGCACCTTACTCAACACCAGAGCCAACACAAAGATGTAAGAAACGACTCACCAAGTTTGAAACCAGAATTCCCATGCTTACACAAAGAATCATTTTTCACTGCTCTGAAAAAAAATAATAACAAAGTCTTGAGAAATGGAGAAGAGAGGGTGCAGGAGGATGACTGGAAGGAGAGGGGAACATGTAGGAAAGTGGATTTTTCCAACTGAGGAGAAGGAGGGCCACAAGGAATAAATAAGAAAGTAGAAGAGATTCCAGGCAAGCTGTCCTTGTGTGCAGGCCCCTCACTCGCCTGTGGCTTGAAGTCAAATTGAAGTTCAAGAATCTTGGACATTTGTCAGGCCTCCAGAATTCAGGAGCTTGTACTTCCTGTGGGTGGGTGGGGGCACCCTGTGATAAACCTGACCAAGCAATTTGAAAAATCTCTAAATGCTGGGGCAAAGGCAGACACACTGTCATTGTTATGAAAGCCTTACACATTTATTTTTTATTATTTATTTATTTATTTGAAAGAGAGAGAAAGATCACAAGCAGGGGTCAGGGTAGAGGGAGGAGCGGACTCCCTGCTGAGCCCAATGCAGGACTCAATCCCAGGGCCTGATAGCCAAAGGCAGGCACTTAACTGACTGAGCCACTCAGGTGCCCCGAAAGCCTTATAAATTGACAATATTTCAGGGACTGTAGAAGAAGAGGGGTGGAGGGTAACTGAGTCCACATGATATGAGAGCCCTTGACTATCAATCAGCAGATGACCCTGCCAAGAGGACCATAAGAAACCAGGCACTGGTTGGTATCCTGGATCCATAAGTCTTGGTCTGGCACAACCAGGACCATTTTCTCTAACTCCTACTTCCTTCTCTATACACTATTATAATAAATACCCATCAGCCAAGTATCCAGAGCTTATCTCTCTATTCTTTGAAACTTCAAGAGCCTAGCAGTCATCTTCAATAAAATACAGGAGGTGTACTATTCAGGATAAACCTGGTTAAGTTTTCATGTCTAATAAACAGCCAAACCTTAGAGGCCTAAAGTTACTATAAGGTTTATTTCCTGTGGCATACCCATGATAGGTAATTCGAGGAGTCCACTCTGTAGTGTCCTCTTTTCAGAACTCAGTCTGATGAAGCTGCTCTAGCCGGAGGTTGCTGGTCCCTGTACAAAGTGAAGGAGAGCCATGCAGTCCTCATTATTAAGCACTGACTCTTGAAATATCTGCCTGGCACTTATGCTCCATATTTCATTGGCCAAAGCAAGTCACATGGTCAATGTGACTTCAAGTAGGCCCAGAAGGGCATCCTATCAGGTTCCCAGATTTTTGTGGACAGCACCAATGATGACCGGAGAAGGAAGAGGACAATTAGATGAAACTGAATTTCTGTGATTTTGAAGAATAGGGTATTACCATCTTGAATAGTCATTCAAAAAAAAATATATTGACTATTTGTCCTATGGCTTAATGATCTTTTTGTCATAAAGAAATATGTTTCTTGAAACAGTGCATGTATTACAACAGAATTTTATAAGGAATTTCATGATTAAGATTTCTTGACTAATGTACCATTCATAAGGGACCAAGGAATATTTGCTGTGATAAATGGGAAAATCTGTGACCCTTTGGTCATGGTCTATTTTCCTAGTGCAGTGAGCTGTGTGTGATAGATTTTAAATTAATGCTTGATGATGTTTAGGTTTTGAAACCCCAGCATAGTGGTGACGACTATGAGATATGGTCAAAAAGTAACACAAGGGTTGCCTGGGTGCCTCAGTCGGTAAAGCATCTGCCTTCGGTTTGGGTCATGGTCGCAAGGTCCTTGGATCAAGTCCCACATCCCTTTCCTGGATCAGTGGGGAGCCTGCCTCTCCCTCTCCCCACTGCTTGTGCGTTCTCTCTTGCTATCTCTCTCTTAAATAAATAAACATAATCTTTAAGGAAAAAAAAATAACAGCACAAATTGAGAAGGCACACGATTAAATAATCTTTTTTTTTTGTCCCCAAAACAATCTAGCATTTGTTTAGCATTTTATAAATTACACTTTGAAGGACTGTCAAATCACTGTAGATGTAAGCAGCTACTTCACGGAAATGTCATTTACTTAAACATCTTGGAAAGTGTTTCTATCATGTGATGATCTAGAGACAGTATTATAAGATCAAATACAGCAGCAACAGAGAAAATCTAGCTTTCAAACATATTTTGAAGTCACACAATGGAGTAGAAATTCAATAAGGATTTTGAGAATTCAAGTGTGAGGGGGAAAAGCAGGTCTTGTGTTCTTTCCACTGTTCATAGCATTTAAGGAATCAAGGTCTGAAATTGTGTTTTCCCATCTCCAAACTGAGTTCATCATCATTAAAAGAAATCACGAGTTAACTCTTGAATGTGTCTTGTATCTTTAACAGGACCTTCACTAATTCCAGTCCTCTTAACTGGGTGTGCCAGATGTTGTCTGGATATGTGAGCCACCCTGGCATCATAACGTTTCATAGTAAAAAATTCTTGGCACCACCTCAGTCCTTTCTCGTGCAGAAGAGCTGTAGGGAGAAAATAACAGAAATGAATTTCTGAAGACTGTAATTCTTGAAGATTTTCTGCTTAATGATTTTTATACATATTACCCCTTCTCACTGCACTGTTGTAGAGATTACTAAAAAATATTTTTTTTTAAACTTTAGTCCTTGTAAAATGCTACAGGAATATTATGGTTAAGCCTTTCAAAGCTCTCCCATTATTACAGGAAACTGTTAGAGTGCTTTGAACATTCACTGTGTAGTTTCCTAATTATTTCAGTGTGAAATTTTAGCCAAGGCGTGCTTCTGCTTTGAAAGTTCGCACAAATGTTAAAGGACACAATTTACTTTAATATTTAGGAATGCTGGTGATGGTATTGGATATTTCCGTACTGTTTTTAAGAGCTTTCCAGTTGGTGAAAATTTCTCAAATAGATATTTCTGTTAGTGTTAGTCTGTATCTTAAAAGTTACTCATACAGATCTGTAAATGCTCCCCACTCTTCTAGGATGAGGACATGTTTTCTCTACCTTTTTGCTTTGAAATATTTCAAAGTTAAAACAATGAACACCTGCTGAACGTCACCCAGGTGCACCTGTTGTTAACATTCTTTCTTTGAAAATTTTCTCATTCACATCATATACACATATGTGATTGTTTTACAGCATCTTTTAAAAATAAGTTGCAATGGGGTACCTGGTTAGCTCAGTCAGTTAAGTGTCTGACTCTTGGTTTCCACTCAGGTCATGATCTCAGGGTCATGAGATTGAGCCCCACATTGGGCTCTGCACTCTGCTCAGAGTCTGCTTAAGTTTCTCTCTCTCCCTCTCCCTCTACTTCTCTCCCCAACTTGTGCTTGCTCTCTTTCTCTCTCTCTCAAATAAACAAATCTTAAAAAAATTAAAAAATAAAAATAAGTTGTAAGCACCATGCTAATGCATTTCAGCATTATCTCTTAAGAACCAAGTCGTTTCCCCACATACTGCAACATCATTGTTATATCCACAGTTTTAATATTGATACAATAATATTATCTAATATATAATCAGTACTCAAATTTCTTCAACTATACTGATAATGTTCCTTACAGCCCCCTTAAAAAAAAAATCCAGGACTCAATCAAGGATCACATACAATATTTAGTTGTCTTTGTCTCTTGAAGTTTTTAAATTTAGTTTCCAGACCTTTGTTTGATCTTTCATACTATTGACGTTTTGAATAGTCAAGATCACCTGTCTTTGGGAATGTCCCTTGTTCTGGAAAGACGATGATTTTTTCACCCCAAATAATGCCAATTGATTAGGTGCCTTTTCTGGAATAACAACACAAACATTTGTATTAAGCCTATATATTACCTGTGTATATCTGATGTTGCACATCTTCTATAACAGATTTGGATTAGGATTTGATTAGGGTTATTTTCTGGAGACTTTTGAGAACCTAGCTTAGAGGATGAAGGTAGGCAATCACTGGGCATATATATGCTCAGTATGTCCTCTTTGGCTCCGTTCAAACTTCTTAATCCAATAGCCTGCTGTCATAGGAATTTTCTGATAATTACCCTCATTCTTGAGGCTTTTCACTGCCTAAGGATAGTATGTATAGAGCATGCCATGGAAATGCTCTGAGCCACACTGCTCTAGGTTTATATCCTAGCCCTGCCTTGTACAACTGCAGCAAGTATTAACCTTATAACCTTGGTATTAACCCTGGGCAGGTTTCTTAATCTCTTTAGAATTGTTTCTTCATCTGAAAATATCACAGAGTTACTGTGATAGTTAAATGAAATAGTGTCTATTAAGAGGCATTGTAAACAATTACTGAATCATTATAAGTACTAATTCACTAATAATATGATAAATCGTAAGTAATTATAAATCATTATACTGGCTTCTTATCAACTCTGATCTGAAATCCCTACTCTTTTTTTTTTTTTTTTTTTTTTTTTTAAAGATTTTATTTACTTATTTGTCAGAGACAGAGGGAGAGAGAGTGGGAGCACAGGCAGACAGAGGCAGAGGGAGAAGCAGGCTCCCTGCCGAGCAAGGAGCCCGATGTGGGACTCGATCCCAGGACGCTGGGATCATGACCTGAGCCGAAGGCAGCCACTTAACCAACTGAGCCACCCAGGCGTCCCTGAAATCCCTACTCTTAGGCCGACCTTGGGAGATCCCCATGGAGCCATATGGCTTCTGCCATCACAGTCTATCTTTGTCTTCCACTCTTAATGTCTCTCAGTCTTTCTTTCTTCACTGCACCTGGCACATAGCCAGAACTCAGTGCATGTTGAATCAATGAGTGGATGTTACTAATTTCCATCCTCCTTTCTTTGTTCTTGTTATCTAATATGGCCTCTCTCCTTTTTGTCTCATAATAAATCATCAATAGGTTCTGACCGAATGTCTGGTAGTGTGTTATAGATACTACACCATATGCTTTAGGGAATCACAAGATTCATCAGATTGAAAATTTCCCCTTTGTGTTCTGAACAAGTTTACAATCCAGTTGAGATGATAGGATATACTCTCAAATCATAATAATGCAATGGAGAATGTGACAGGCCATGAGAGAGACCCAGAGAAAGGTCTGAAAAAGGAACCAGGGGGGAAATGATATCTTGTGGTGGTGGTCGCCGTGGAGATTTTATGCCTCACAGGGCGGATGGGACAGGTTCCGATATTGGGCAGAGGTGGTAGGGAAGGAGGCCGGGAGTGAAGCATGGATGCACCAGGCAGAGAGTCATGATAGCGAATAGAAGTGCAGAGGTGGAGAGAACAAGTGCTTTAATTTAGCTGGAGCAGAGTTCATGAAAGGGAACGGTGGAGCATGCAGATGGAGGGGTCCATTGAAGATTGCCTTGCTTGGCTCTGCCCTGTGGCTTTAGCACTCAACTACCCAGAAAGGGAGGGAAGGAGGGAGGAAAGGAGGGCATGAAAGGAAGAAGGGAGGACTAACTCATTTTTAAATTGGACTAAGTGAATATCTTTGGTCTTTCTTTCAAACCAGATCTATGTAATGGGGTTTGCATGCATTCTCCTAATCCATATACTGTTTTTACATTGTAGTTCTTTAAAGCACTCTATGTGCTTAATGGGGCAAATATAAGCAATATTTCACAAACCATTGGATTAAATTAGTATTATTATTTTTGTTTTGCACTCTTCATGGAATGGTTAGTTGTAAATACAGTTATAAAGGCAATATACATGGGTGTACATGTCTATTTATTTTCTGGCTCTTTTAGAAAATATGACTTCCCTCCCTGGTATCAGTTCCTATCGTAAGGTAGATAAATTTGCCTAAAGCATGAAACATTAATCCATCATAAATTCAGTGGTTGCTGTTTTCAAAGAGCTCAACTCTACTGTGGGAAATAATAAATTTAAGAATACAAGGTGAATACATAGCTTCAAGGCATAATATGGATAAAAATCTTGAAGAAATATGCAAAAGAGAGATCACTTTGGGTCAAGTCTAACAATTGCAGAGGTAGGCTAATTCCCAACCACATCAGATCTTCTCCATGTCCAGTCATGTCACAGAGGTGCTGTAGGCTAACAATTATTGACTACCTCCATTGTTCCAGGAATTTTATATCTATTTTCAATCTTTAAGCAACTCTTTAGTAAAACCACTGATGTCCCCATCTTTCAGATGAGGAAACAAAGGTCACTGAGAGCTACTTGCCCAAAGTCACAGGACTAGAAAGTTACTCAGCAGGGATTTGAAGTCAGTTCTTCCTGACTCTGGGCCTGTCTACATGTTTCTGAGTGTTGCCTTACTTATCCTTTAGAGGACCGACAGTTCCCAGGGCTCCCCACCTTGAGGCTCCTGGTATCCCAAGCACTCCAGGTTGCAGAGATTTCAACTAATCGCTTCTCTCGCATACTCTGATTTCCGTGCTTTGTTCCTTTTGTGGCGGAATTGTCGACCTGAGCCCAGAAGGTTTTGATTTTTGGCTTCAGATGCTTTAGCATCTGTTCGGTGATCTGGTGAGACAATCCAGATAGCAACTTGTTTTCATGGAGGAGGAGACTCTTTTTGGAAATATTTGAGCTGGGCGTCCACTTTCGAGGATGAAGATGCATCCGAGAAAGAGGTCCACGTCTCCTGTGAGAAAAGAATTCCTAAGGGAGAGTGGCAATCATCAGGTCCTCTATCTCAGATGAGAGAAGCGTTCTGAAAATAGCCCAGCTACGGCTCTTTGAATCACTGTTGCTATGAAATATTATGTTTATTGCTCATTGACTCAGCCACTGAAGAGCTCTAACAACTTTTCCTTCTGGCCCCCATGTGAACACAGCTGGGCCTATAGAAACCGAGCTCAGAGAACCTTACCGCTGGCCTCGGCCCTTACTGACTAATAAACTGCTTTGAAACCCATCAAACAGAACAGGACAAATGACTTCATTGAATGCCTCACATTATTTTTTTTTTTTAAGATTTTATTTATTTATTTGTCAGAGAGAGAGAGCACGCACAAGCAGGCAGAGTGGCAGGCAGAGGCAGAGAGGGAGGCAGGCTCCCCGCTGAGCAGTGAGCCTGATATGGGACTGCATCCCAGGACTCTAGGATTATGACCTGAACCAGAGGCAGCAGCTTAACCCACTGAGCCACTCATGCATCCCAGCCTCACACTATTTTTAATTTAAAAAATGGCATTTTGTTCTCTCACAGATGAGGAAGGTTTTTTGTTTTTTTTTAAGATTTTATTTATTTGACAGAGAGCGATCACAAGTGGGCAGAGAGGCAGGCAGAGAGAGAGAGAGAGGAGGAAGCAGGCTCCCTGTAAAGCAGAGAACCCCATGCAGGACTCGATCCCAGGACCCTGAGATCATGACCTGAGCGGAAGGCAGAGGCTTAACCCACCGAGCCACCCAGGCGCTCCAGGTGAGGAAGTTTTTGCAGAGAATTCTCAGGAAACATTTTTTTTTTTAAATATTTTCAGAACAACCGATTTTCTTTTAATTTCAACTAAAAATAAGAGTGTACATTTGTGATAAAATCAGTTAACGTAAAGCAGAAGGAAGGAAATAAAAATTATGAAGCAGACATAACTGATGTTAACTTTTTGGTGATTTTTTTACCATCTTGTCTTTTCTGTTCCCATCATTTACTGTCTAGTCTTTTTGCCATCAATTTTTATTATATGTGGTTAATATATTGTATGTGTATGTACACAAATGTGCTTTAAACCGTTTTTATAGAGTTGTATATGCACACACATATGTATATAGTTTTTATACATAGTTATTATAGAGACAAATCAAAGTAAAAAATTAAACAGCTTTCTCCATTGAAAACGAGGGAAGAGAATACTCCCTTTACTTGGAACATTGACTTTAGGAAACTTGTAAGTACTTCCTCCTTTCTTTGAAATGTATATAAAAGCTCTTAAAAACTAGATGGGCCTTTTGTCAGCTTTAGAACCCAGGAACTTCTTTCTCTGGACAGAAACCATCTCTTTGAGGTAATGCCCTTCTCTTCCAGTCCCTGGGGGGAAGGTCTGGTGGGTGCCCAGGTCTGGTGGGTGCTTTGCTCCACATTGCAAAACTACCTCCCGTCATAAAACTATGAGAAGTTTGTTTCTCTTCTGGGTAAAGCCTGTTGTTTAAACCAGATGGCCACCCCAATGACCAGGTAGGTTGAGGAGTATGATGTGTGACAAAAGGTGCTGTAAAGTACTCTTACTTGAAGACTAGTTACTGTTTCTCTTGTGAACGTGTATGTTAGGGCTTGAGTCAGCTTGGCTATACAAGGAGATGGGATTCCTTTCTCTGCAGTTTTTTTAGGGCATTGTCTATGGTGCACATCACAGTCTGCTTTAATGCTTACTCAATATTAAAAGTTGGGTTTTTTTACTACCTTTGTGAGATTTTGGGGTTGGGAGAAGATTTTGTTTTTACAGTTTCCCTATGTTATATATGTTTGTGTGTATCTTAGATGAAAAAATAATACGAAGAGGAGCTTGGTGAGATATTATCTTTCTTAACTTCTCATTAATATATCCTATTTTTAAAATACTCAGATTACCCAATCTGGGTTTTATGTTTAATATTTAATATTTTATCTTATTTGGAAGTGATCTAGCCATTTAAATTGCTTATTATTTAATTATTTAATTTCACTTAGCAAATTCCAAAGTTTTAAGTTACCAGAAAGAGCACATAAAATAAAATGGAAAAAATATTAAAAAAGTTTTTTAAAGAATACATTAAATAATCATTCATATTCCCTAACATCAAAAGTGATAATTATGTAATATGTACATTTCAAACTTTGCAAAAGGGCTACATTTTACCTTAGGATATAACTGACAATAATGTTTTTGAGAAGTGAAAGATAATCCAAAACAATTTGAACATCAATTAATTTTTTCATTAGAAATAAAATTAGGAGATTTATTTTACCAAATTAAAAAAGTTTGTCATAACCCCTTTTTTGTCATATTGTATGACTAAAAAGAGCATTAAAAAGATTTATGGGAAGAACAAATATATAAAAGGTTATCTATGAAATAATAAAGCAGAAACAATGTCTAACTAAATGTAGATGACATTAGCACTTAGGTAGCTATTTTTTTTTTCTTGACATGGATTATTGTAGGCCATAACTCGATGTTATTTAACTTTGGTGGCATTGTTACATTTTTCTAATTATTCCTTTAATTGAGTGAAAAGTGACCAATGTCAGTGACTTTTCCTTTTATTAACTAAGACAGATGATTTCTATTTTGACTTCAGTGCTAATAACATTTTACTGTTTTGTTTTTTTTTTTCCTCTCAAGTCTTGCTGTTGAATTTAACTGACTTCGTTCCATGATGATTTTGCTTAGGAGTTTAGAGTATCCCAGGAAACACCAAAGTTCAGAGAATGTGACTTAAGAGTACCTGTACTGGTCACTCTAATGGGCCAGGAGGTGGATGAGTAAGAGACGGCCTTGCATCATGCTTGAATCTCAAGCCCAATTTCCAGTGTGGTCCCTTCCTCTTTCTTCAGTATTTTCATTATTTATTATTTTGGTGAGGGAAGACTCTTTCATGCACTGCTACCAGAAGTAGCATTAAAAGTCAGAAGTCTGGGGGAGCCTGGGTGGCTCAGTTAGTTGAATGTCTGACTCTTGATTCCACTAAGGTCATACTCTCGGGGTTATGAGATGGAGCCTGCTTGAGATTCCCTCTCTCCCTCTGCCCTTCACTCCCTCTCTCTTTCTCTCTTCCTTTCTCTAAAAAAAGTCAGAAGTCTGGTAATTTTTATTTTAACTACGAAGATGAGAAATCTGCATTTTTGTAAATTTGGATCAGGCAAAGAAGGGGGAAATAGGAAATAGTTACTCATTTTCCCACCATGTAGATAAACACTAACATTTTGTCTTTAAAAAAAAAATCTTTTTTTTTATTGCCAATAAATAACACTAAAGTCTGCATTAAAGTTATTTAGAACTATTTATGCTTAGATCTTATGAAACTTGGCACTTAAAAATTTGTAATCATATACTTTAACTAAAGTTGTTGGTATAATTAATATAATTCAGTTATTTTGGGCAAGAGGTATTAGTTCATTGCTTGACCTAAAAGTAAATCAATTTTACAGGTGTTGGTATTTCAATCCATGTGGTAATTTAAAAGCAAACATTCAATATCAGCCATGGAATTTAGTTATCGTTACTTCCTTGAACTTGTAATAGTAATATTGACTGAGTGCTATGGACTGAATATTTGTGTTATATCCCCTCCCGCAAATTTATATGTTGAAGTCCTCATTTCCAATGATATTTGGTATTTGGAGGTAGGGCCTTTGGGAGGTTTAAGTTTAGTAAGTAAAGTCCCCATGATGAGATTAGTTTTCTTATAAAAAGAGGCAGAGACATGGGGCACCTGAGTGGCTCAGTGGGTTAAGCCTCTGCCTTCAGCTCAAGTCATGATCTCAGGGTCCGGGGATCGAGTCCCACGTCGGGCTCTCTGCTCAGCAGGGAGCCTGCTTCCTCCTGCCCCACTTTGCCTGCTTCTCTGTCTACTTGTGATCTCTCTCTCTCTCCCTCTGTCAGATAAGTAAATAAAATCTTTAAAAAAAAAAAAAAAGAGGCAGAGAAATGAGATCTCTTTCTGTGTTCACATGCCAAGGAAAGGCCATGTGAAGAGGGGCTTCACCAGGAATTTGACCATGGATCTTGCATTTCCAGCCTCTAAAATCATAGTAATGGTCTGTTGTTTAAGCCACTATGGTAGCTTGTTATAGCAGCCTGAGCTAAGACACTGGGTTTGAGAAAAGAGGCAAGTAGAGGGAAAAGATCAGGATAGATACATAATGTGGACTTCTAGTTCCCAAACTCCTTTCTTCCTTTCGGTCTCCCTCCAATCTCTTTCCCTCCCTCCTCCTCCTCCTTCTCCTCCTCCTCCTCCTCCTTCTTCTTCTTCTCCTTCTTTTTTAAGATTTATTTTATTTATTTGAGAGAGATCATGAGAGCACACACACTAGCAGGGGAGGGGGGCAGTAGTAGTAGAGAGGTAGAGTAGTAGAGAGGTAGAGAGAGAGTCTTAAGCAGACTCCCTGCTGAGTGTGGAGCCCAATAAAGGGCTCCACCTCCCGACTCTGAGATCATGACCTGAGCGGAAATCAATCAACTGAACCACCCAGGTGCCCCCCTTCTCTTCTTTTGCCTCCTCTTGCCACCTCTGGGAACAAGTGGTGGGAATGAGTGCCATATGCTGTCTTGCCCAAAGGAGGACTGTTTCATCATTTAGTTTCTTTTCTTTTTTTCTGTCACAGGAACAGTCATTGTGAAATTCAGCACGTGGGTTTGTACAATGGCCATTTCTGAGTTGCTCAGAATCTGAGGCTGGTAGGTTGGCAACAGTGAGGTGAACCTGAACAGGCTTAGCAATGAGCTTGATGGTTCAGCAGGAGTACTGAGGAACACACATGGGCCTTGGAGTTAGAATAATCTGTATACAAATCATTCTCTTTTGTTCTTTAACTGCTTGACCTTGGACAAGGTCCTGGACCACTCCTTGACTTATCTTACTTATTTGTATAGTGAGGAGACACTTAGGTACCTAGTTAGGAGGCCCTTTCGGACTCTTGACCCTTTCACCCTTGATGCTGCAGGGCTTCTCCTTCACAGGACAGTCAGCCACATACTCCAAGCGCTCTCCATGACCCAGCTCCCAGTACCGTGCTCTCCAAAGGCCAAGAAATCCACCACTATGGCCAATGCCTTTTTATTCTTAGGGTGATCTGGCTGATATCCAGCAGAAGGCTAAAAAGTGATACCTTAGCTCTCGATCTCCAATTGATAAATAAACAGTATATCACTTCATTAAATGTCTCTAAGATGGTGTGTGATTAATTTCCTACTCGAGACTTTTGTACAGCAGCCAGACCTAGGAGTATGGCTTTGGCATAGGTGTCATGAAGTCTCTATTTTATTACCCTTGTTTATAGTTTACCAATGGAAGAATGCTATGAACAAGGCACATAGGTTTTCTCCATTCAAAAAATATCAGCTCCAACCTGCCAGTTGCTAACATGCAAAGGGCATCATTGAAATGTTTTTATTAGGCATTAAAATCCTAGCACCACCACCACCTAGCTTGGGACCTTGAGCAAGTATTTTAACTATCTGAGGCTTAGTTTCCCTCTGAGTGAGGTATAAGGAGTAAGTAATACTCAGCTCCCCCCTAATCACTTCCCCCACTCTATAAAGGAAAATTCCTCTGTTAAAATGCTGATGCCCTGGGTCTGCAGAATCCAACAATCTAACTAGGCATTAAGCTTTAGGCCCATAAGTTTATCGGAACCATTTGTTAGGAGGCAATGTAGCCCAGTAGGTAAGAATGGCAGGCTTTATATCTTTAATTCATTCATTTTTTTCCATTTTATGGCCATTCTTATTCTTAACTACTGCAATAATTTCTAAGCTGGTTTCATTTTACTTTTTCTTGATATCTCCAATATCTTGTCCTAATAAGAGCCACAGCAATTAAAAGTCTTTTAAATGACAAACAGATCATGTCTCCATTTAATTCTTTTAACATTTTTTTATATCAACCAGTTTCCCCCCAATTTTTCTCTCTTTACTTTCACTTTAATTCAAACAGATGGTGGTTAGTTTTATATTCTTTGCCTCAGGTGAAGGATGTGGCATGGAGAAAAGGAGAAAAATTGCTCCTAGGTTTTGAGTTCCAAAAGTTCAATCTTATTAAGGAGATTATTCCAGATGTCTCCAACAACAAGAAAGAGAAGGAAGAAATACAAAATGGAGAGAGGGGTGTATTCCTCCCATTAGAAGTTATTACCTAGATTAAGAAGTGTGGAAACCAAGAAGACATACTAAAATTGGAAATACATGTGTGTTTTGAATAGATGGGTCCTATGCTTTGAGTTTAACATGCAGAATTCCAAAGGGGTATCAAGGCCTCAAAGAAAGAAGGGTGTCTATATAGCTAGGCAGATAAGCCCGTGTGTGCCACAGCATGGTACAAAACGAACAAAAATGTTTTCTATGTCCTTATACGTGACATGAAATTTGCAGAGTCCCTGCACTGATAGGGCCCACAGAGGATTAAGGGACCGTGTCATGGCAGTAATTTCTCTTTAGTAAGAACCCTGGGGAAGGGAAAATATAAGATGGTGATGAATGAAAAATCAGATCTATTGAAATCAATTTTCCAAAACCCCAAAGAAATGAAACTTTGAATAGGAATTGTGTTTCTGGAGCACTTATGTGGCTCAGTTGGTTAAGCATCCTACTCTTGATTTCAGTTCAGGTCATGATCTTTGGGGTGTCAGATCAAGCCTCATATTAGACTCCATGCTGGGAATGGAGCTTGCTTAAGATTCTCTCTCTCCCTCAGCCCCCTTCATCCCACTCTGGTGTGCGCTCTCTCTCTCTCTAAATAAATAAATAAATAATAAATAAAAGGAATTGAATTTCATTTTTTTCAAGTATCACATGCATATAGTTTATAGGCAACCATATTAAAAGTCTTATTTTAGAAAAGTCTCTCGTTTTCTGTTTCTCATATTCCAAAACCCACAAGCAGCCACTTAAATTCTTCTAGCCATTTCCCCCCACCCCCATTCCTGTAGTTTTTCCATTATTTTTATGGTGGTAAAAATAAACATAAAATTCACCATCTTAATCATTTTTAAAAATTCTTTACTTAAATTCAATTTAGTTGACGCATACTGTATTATTAGTTTCAAGGGTAGAATTTAGTGATTCATCAGTTGTGTATAACACCCAGTGCTCATTACATCAAGCGCTCTCCTTGATGTCCATCCCCCAGTTACCCCATCCCCCTACCCATATCCCTTTCAGCAATCCTGTTTGTTTCCTAGAGTTCAGTGTCTCTTATGGTTTGTCTCTCTATTTTCATCTTATTTTATGTTTCCTTCCCTTCCCCTATGTTCATCTGTTTTGTTTCTTAAATTCCATATATGAGTGAAATCATATGTATTTGTCTTTTTCTGACTGACTTATTTCTCTTGGCATAATATCCTCTGGTTCCATCCATGTTGTTGCAAATGGCAAGATTTTATTCTTTTTTTTTTTTAAAGATTTTATTTATTTATTTGACAGACAGAGATCACAAGTAGACAGAGAGGCAGGCAGAGAGAGAGAGGGAAGCAGGCTCCCTGTCGAGCAGAGAGCCCGATGCGGGACTCGATCCCAGGACCCTGAGATCATATCCTGAGCCGAAGGCAGAGGCCCAACCCACTGAGCCACCCAGGCGCCCCAAGATTTTATTCTTTTTGATGGCTGAGTAATATTCCATCATTTATGAGTATTGCATCTTCTTAATCCATTCATCTGTCAATGGACATCTGGGCTCTTTCCATAGTTTGGCTATTGTGGGATATTGCCACTAGACATATTGGGGTGAATGTGCTCCTTTGAAACACTATGTTTGTATCCTTTGGATAAATACCTAGTAGTGCAATTGCTGGGGTGTAGGGTAGTTCCATTTTTAACTTTTTGAGGAACCTCCTTACTCTTTTCCAGAGTAGCTACACCAGTTTGCATTCCCACCAACAGTGTAAGAGGGTTCCCCTCTCTCTGCATCCTCTCCAACATTGGTTTCTTGAGTTGTTAATTGTAGTCATTCTGACCTGTGTGAGTTGGTATCTCATTGTGGTTTTGATTTGGATTTCCCTGATGTCAAGTGATATTGAGCATTTTTCATATGTCTGTTGGCCACTGTATATCTTCTTTGGAGAATTGTAGGTTCATATCTTCTGCTCATTTCTTGACTGGATTTTTTGGTCCCACCCATTCATATAGTTTTTCCATTATTTTTATTGTGGTAAAATAAACATAAAATCCACCATCTTAATCATTTTTAAATGTAGAGTTTAGTGGCTTAGGTACTTTTATAATGTTGGGTTACAATCACCACCATCCATCTCCAGAACTCTTTTTATCTTACAGAGCTCTGTATCCATTAAGCAATAACTGCTATCCCTCCCTACCCCCACCCCAGCCCCTGGAAACCACCATTCTACTTTCTGTCTCTGATTTTGACTACTCTAAGTACTTCATGGGAGTGGAATCATGTAGTATTTTTCTTTTTGTGACTGGCTTATTTCATTCAGCATAATGTCCTCAAGGTTTATCCATGTTGTGGCACATGTCAGAATTATCTTCCTTGGGGTGCCTAGCTGGCTCAGTTGGAAAAGCATGTGACTCTTGATCTTGGGGTTGTGAGTTTGAGCCCCACATTAAGTATAGAGATTACTTACCTGAATAAATAAATAAAAACAGAATTATCTTCCTTTTTAAAGCTGAATAATATTGATTATATATATACCACATTTTGCTTATCCATTCATTCATTGATGGACAGTTGAGTTGCCTCCACTTTTTAGCTATTGTGAATAATGCTGCTATGAACATGAGTGTACACATATCTCTTTGAGACCCTTTGAGACTCAATTATTTTGGGTACATACCCAGAAGTGGAATTGCTAGATCATATGGTATTTCTACTTTTAATTTTTTGGGGAACTACCATATTGTTTTCCATAGTAGCTGAACCATTTTATGTTCCTACCAACAGTGAACAAGTTGCAATTTCTCTACATTCTCACCAACGCCTGTTATTTCCTATTTTTGTTTTGTTTTGTTTTCAGTAGCCATCCTAATAGATGTGAAGTGGTATCTCATAGTTTTGATTTTCATTTCTCTAATAACTAGTGAAACTGAGCATCTTTCAATGTGCTTATTGACTATTTAGATATCTTCTTTGGAGAAATCTCTATCCAAGTCCCAAGTCCTTTGCTCAGTTTTGTTATTATAGTTTTTAAAGATTTATTTATTTATTTATTTATTTTGGAGGGGAGAGGAGCAGGGAGATAGAAATTTAAGGGCTCTTCATGCAGAGAGCAGAGCTCAATGCAGGGTTCAATCTCATGACCCTGAGCTCACGATCTGAGCCAAAACCGAGAGTTGCTGCTTAACTGACTGTGCCACTGAGGCACCCCCTTTTTACACATTTTTGAATTGAGTTGTTTGGTTTCCTTTGTTGTGGAGTTTTAGGAGTTCTCTATTCTTAATATTAATCCCTTATCAGATATATGATTTGCAAGTATTTTCTTCCAGTCTGTGTGGTGTCCTTTTACTCTGTTGATACCATCTCGTGATCCACAATTTAAAACATTTTTTTAAAGATTTTATCTATTTATTTGACAGTGAGAGAGAGAGGGAAAGAGAGAGAGAGAGATCACAAGTAGGCAGAGAGGCAGGCAGAGAGAGAGAGGGAAGCAGGCTCCCTGCTGAGCAGTGAGCCCAATGTAGCACTCGATCCCAGGACCCTGAGATCATGACCTGAACTGAAGGCAGAGGCTTAACCCACTGAGCCACCCAGGTGCCCCAATTTAAAACATTTTTATGAATTTCAGTTTGTCTATTTTTGTTGCTGTTGTTGTCTGTGTCTTTCTTGCCATATACAAAGATCACTGGCAAATCCAATGTTGTGAAGCTTTTCCTTTATGTTTTCTTCAAAGAGTGTTACAGTTTTTAGGTCTTTGATCCACTTGAGTTCATTTTTGTAAGGGGTGTTAGGTAAGGGTGCAACTTCATTCTTTTACATGTGGATATCCAATTTTTCCAGTGCTATTTGTCAATTAGATTGTTCTCTCTCCATTGAGTAGTTTTAACCCCTTGTCAAAATCATTTGACCACATATGTGAGGACTTTGTCTTGGGCTCTCTATTCTATTCCATTGTTCTATATATCTGTCTTTATGCTGGTATCTCATTGTTTTGATTACTATAGCTTTGAAATTAGAAAGTATGATTCCTCTAACTTCATTTTTTTTTCAAGATTGTTTGGCTAGTCAGGGTTTTTTGAGATTTCATATGAATTTCAGGATGATTCTTCTATTTCTGCAAAAAAACATCATGGAGATTTTGATAGGGATTGCGTTAAATCTATAGATCACATTAGGTAGTATTGATATTTTAATAACATCAAATTTGCAAATGCATAAATATGGAATGTGTTTTCCATTTATTTTTCTTAATTTCTTTCAGCAATGTTTTGTATTTTTCATTTTACAAGTCTTTCACCTCCTTGGTTAAGTTAATTCCTAAGATTTTTATTATTTTTGATGCTATTGTAAATGGAGTTAATTTCCTTTTTGAACTGTTTATTTTTAGTGTACAGAAATGCCAATGATTTTTATGTATTAACTTGGTGTCCTACTGAATTCATTTATAAGTCCTAACAATGTTTTTGTGGAAACTTTAGGGGTTTTATAGATAAGATCATATATATCATCTGCAGAGATAATTTTATTTCTCTTTTTCCAACTTGGATGTCTTTTATTTCTTTTCCTATCTAAGTGTGCCAGTTAGAATTTCCAATACCATATTGAATAAAATGGCAAAATGGGTATCCTTTACCTTGTTCCTGATTTTATAGGTTAAAGTTTTTAATTTTTTTTAAGTCTGATGTTTTTCATATATGGATTTTATTATGTTGAGATCATTTATTTCTATTCCTAGTTTGTGAGTGTTTTTATAAATTCAGTTTGCTGAATTTTGTTAGTATTTTGATGAGAATTTCACAAGGGTTATTGATCTGTGTCTTTTTTAGTGTCTTTTCTTAGTGTCTTTTTCTAGTTCTGGTATTAGAGTAACGTCAACCTCAAAGAATGAAATAGGAATTGTTCCCTCCTCTTCAATTTCTCGAAAAGTTTGAGAAAGATTGGTGTTATTCTTTCTAAATAAATGTTTATTAGAATTCACTGGTGACACTATCATACCAGGGCTTTGCTTTGTTGGGAGATTTTTGATTACTGATCAATCTCCTTGCTATCTATAGGTCTATTCAGATTTTCTTTTTCTTGGCGAGTTAGCCTTTGTAAGTTTGTATTTTCAGATATTTGTCCATTTGTCACCTAGTTATTCAATTTGTTTGATTACAATTGTTCATATTACTCTTATAATTCATTTTACTTTTGTAGAATCAGTTGTAGTGTCCCCACTTTCATTTCTAATTTTGGCGATTTGAGTCTTCTTTTTTTCTAAGTCTAGAGGTTTGTCAATTTTGAGCATTTCAAGGAACCAACTTTTGGTTTCATTGATTTTCTCTACTATTTTCCCGTTCTCTATTTTATTTATCTTTGCTCTGAACTTCATTTTTCTTCCTGCTAGCTTGGGTTTAGTTTGTTCTTTTTCAAGTTACGTTTAAAAAATAATTTTAATGAGGTAAAATTTTAAGTATGCAGTTTGGTAAGTTTTGAAAAATGTATACACCTGGGGAACCATCACCACCATCAAAATATTGTAGGTATCCATCACTACAAAATATTCCCTTTTGCACTTTCCAAGTTAACTCCCTCCCCCTAATCTTGGCCCTGGGCAACAACTTCTCTGTTTTCCATCAGGATAAATTACATTTGTCTAGAGTTTTCTTATACCTTATGTAGCCTTGGTGCCTGGCTTCTTTTGTTCAGCTACTTGGTATTTTTGAGATTCACCTATGTTGTTGAATGTATCAATTGTTTATTTGCTTCTATCACAGAGTAGTATGCCATTGCATAGATATGTCACAATTTCAAAAAATCTATTCTGTTAGTGAACATTTAGCTTATTTCTAGTTTTGGTTATTGTGAATGAAGCTGTTTTGAACATTTATGTACAAACCTTCCTGTAGACAAATATTTTAATTTCCCTTGGGTAAATCCTAGAGGTGGACTTGCTGGATCATATGGGAAAGGTGCATTTAACTTTTTAAAAAACTGCCAGACTGTTTTCCAAATGTGTCATTTTATATTCTTTCCAGCAATGTATAAGAATTCTAGTTGTTCCACATTCCCACGGAGACTTTGAACAAACCTGTAACTCTCTGTTTACTTTTCTGTAAAGTGGACATAATCATAACAGTTCTATCTGGCATACATGTACATAGGTATGTGCATGTAAGTAATGGGATGTTAAGTTGAAAATTTGGGACAGTAAGATAATACTGGTACTACATATTTAAGTAAGGTGGTGGGCATTTGGGTGGCTCAGTGGGTTAAGCCTCTTCCTTCAGGTCATGATCTCAGGGTCCTGGGATCAAGGCCAGCATCAGGCTCTCTGCTCAGCAGGGAGCCTACTTCCCCCTCTCTCTGCCTGCCTCTCTGCCTACTTGTGATCTCTCTCTATATATATCAAATAAATACATAAAATCTTTAAAAAGAAATAAAGTGAGGTGGCACATTAAAATTCAAATTTTGAAAACATGTGACCAAAAACCCGTTTTATGACTCTTGGACCTTTCTTCTAGAAATAGGTCACACTTTGCCAAGATGCAGGACTTTCCATGCTAAAACCGGGACAGTCCCAGGCAAATTGGAAAAGGTAGATCACTGTATTGACATTAAAGATAGAGAGTGAAAAAAGAGAGTATTTGAGAAAAGTCTTCTTTGGAGGGAGATTCTGTCACAATATTTTTCAACAGGTTCCTTTCAAGGAGGTAGGGTGGAGTTTTTAGCACCTTTTTCTCAAGCCTAGAAAGAGGAGGGTCTCTTTAAGACTATTCCAAGAGCTTTGAATTTATGTCTGGATTTTGAGACACCCAGAGCCTGAAATTGTATTGCCATCCAGGAGATCTTCAGTATGAGAGAGACCAAACTGTGAGTCATGTGAAAGAGTAAACATAAGTTGGTAAGCCTAGGAAGCAAGTGCATTACCTTCTAGAAAAGTTGGAATTCTCCTTATAACATAGGTATGGTCCACAGAGCAAGCAGCTTTCTAAAGCCATTGCAAGTCTTGTCCAAGAGCATTTCCTGGAAGAGATGCTATGTGGAGGTTAAAACCAAAAGGCAGAGACTGAGGGGAAAGGGGTCATGGGAAGGAGAGATACTGTCTCCTTCACCGAAGTTATAGCTAGAGGGACCCAGCATAGGATATAATGATAAAGTTCCTAAAGCACCCCAAAATAAGAGTCATCTATAAACATTTGATTGGTCCAGAGAATTGAAGGCATCTTATAAGAGTCAGTTCAAAATCAAATATCACATCCCAGGGCACCTGGGTGGCTCAGTGGGTTAAAGCTTCTGCCTTCAGCTCGGGTCATGATCTCAGGGTCCTGGGATTGAGCCCCGCGTCGGGCTCTCTGCTCAGTAGGGAGCCTGCTTCCTCCTCTCTCTCTGCCTGCCTTTCTCTGCCAAATAAATAAATAAAACCTTAAAAAAAAATCACATCCCTTATTCCCCCTGTGTGGGAAAGTATAGGATTGAGCTGAGCCGGAGGCAGGTGGGACTATAAAGAAGGTCGTGTGAGAGGAATACCAAGGACCAGGATCGGGGAGTATTGGGAGATAGAAAAAAGGAAACTAGTACCCAGACATAGAAGAAGTCACTGCTAGGGAAGGTACAAAGGGAGTTGGGTAAACTTGACCTATTCCCTCATTTGCCTTCTTATTTATTTAATTACTTATTCAAGATTTATTGAGATTCTACTCAGAATGATATGGATTGTGTTGCGTGCTAAAAACACAGCACTGAACAAGGTATTCAGGGAGCCCACAATTCTATTTAAAGGAAAGACATATATACATATAATTATAATCCAGTATGATGCATCCAAAGACCAGATAAAATATCCAATTTCTTTTATTCATGTCCTGGGAAAATCAAAGCATCATTTCAAACCAATAATTCCCTAAGTACAGGGCTTTCAGGTGAATCTGGAATGAGAGAATATGGTTTTTGGCCTGAGACTAGAATGGGACTTTCCATTTTGGGCTTCTCATATTGAAATGCCAACTTGACTTATATCCTAGACCCAGGTGGAAAAGCCAAACATAGTAAATCTTGTGCCCAAAGCCCCAACTTGGAGAGTATAATTGCATGAAATCTGGTAGAGTTAGTCTATTTATTTAGTCTTAACGGAGGCCTTAAAATCAATCAGATTTCAATTCATTATGTGTACATAGCTAAGTTCGTACACATTTATATTTTGCTTAAAGTTTATGACAACATTTTTTCTGTACTCTTACTATCTGAATGAGGGATAGATAAAAGATCTGGTACTTTGATATCAGCATAAAAAGAGGTGGTAATCTGTGCTTGAAATATGTGTGACAGAGCATTAGAAGCAAGGGAGGTGGCTAGACCTGGGCCAACAAAGGTAGATGATAAAGTGAAGGTAGAGGAGACCCAGAAGATGAAGCTGAACAAAAGTTAGAACAGAAGAACTTACTTCTCTAGAGTTGTAAAATACTATGAGAAAGGATACTTACAAATATTTTTATTGCTGTTGTAACCAGTGATCACAAAATCAGTGGCTTAAAACAACATACATTTTTTTACCTAACTGTTCTAGAGTTCTGAATCACAAAGGTCTCACTGGGCTAAGATCAGGAGGTCAGCAGGGCCACATTCCCTTTGGAATCTCCAGGACAGAAACCATTTCCTTACATTTTCCAAATTCAGGGGGCACCTGCATTTCTTGGCTTCTTCTATCTTCTATCTTCAAAGCCAGCCATGGCAGGTCACACCCATCTTATACTGCTCTCTGGCTTTCTGACAACCACCAGGAAGTTTCTCCTCCTTGAAGGATGCCTGTGATTGGCTTTGACTCCCTGGGGAATCCAGGATAATCTCCCCCATCTCAAGGTCCTTAACCTTAATCACATCTGCGGAGTCCCCTTTGGTGCATAAAATAACCTAATTACAGGGCCTAGGAATTAGAACATGGTCATCTTCGGAGGGCCCCTGTTCTGCCTACCCTTGAAAAGTAACTTTTGTCACCTCAAGTGTCTGTTAAAATGAAATGAAATAAGTTTGTGGAAGTGCCTAACAAAATGTACCTGGCACAAAGAAGAAAGTGGGGGAATGTAGTTAATAAGGAAGACAACAGTTTAATAACCAGGTAATTGTAAAGGTGTAGCCCAAAGGCAGCAGCACCAAGAAGACCTAGAAATGAAAGCAATGTCTGCTTTCAAAGGATGCTCCTCTATTAATTTTCTACTTCAGAAGTCAGCTGGGCATAGTAATCAGGAGCTGTCACATTTGGGAAACTCTAAGGAGGAAGTTTGGCTGGAGTGAGAAGTCAGGTTAAAGAGACACACAGACTCTGATATTCAGGAGACTTTAGGAATTCATTCTTGTACACACTAGCGTACACATTGTTATATTTTACACCGGAGAAAACTGAGGTTCAAAGAACTTCAGTAACTGGTTTAAGGTCACCTGGCTGGTAAAGGCTGAGCAGACACTCAAACTCAAGGCTATCGGCTTTCAAGTCTGAATTCTTAGCTTCTGGGAGCTTGTGTTTCATATTTTGGAATTGACATTAAAAACACAGCCCCTTACGCAGGTGCTTTTTTCCCTGAATAATTTCAGAATCAATATCACTATTTTTATTTTATTTTTAATTTTAATTTTTTTGAGGGAGAGGGGCAGAGATCTCTCAAGCAGGCTCCACACCCCGCATAGATCTGGATGCAGGGCTCAATCTTACAACCCTGAGGTTATAACCTGAGTGGAAATCAAGAGTTAGACAATTAACTGACTGAGCCACCTGGGTGCCCCAAGTCACTCTATTCATAAAACCTATTCCTCAGGGTCAGTGCGTGCCTTCCTCTCAAACTAGCTATCTGAAGACAGTGATGGCACTTTATTCAAAGATGGAATAAGTCCATTGCCTCACTTTAGAAGCCTGGAATGTTTAAAAGATGATTCTATTATATTTTAGAAAAAGTTGTCTATTGTATTCACTGGATGCATGACACTAATTCTTCAAGAACTAGTTATAATATAGATAGTGTGGAAAAATTAACTGTACCTGGCAATTTTTCTTTGCGTAATTAAGGTAAAATTTTACTAATCCTTTCTCTGCTAAGATAAAAACTCAATGTATTTTTGCAGAAAGTTGTTAAAACTAAGACACTAACATAGAAAAATGGAGACATTGAGTTATTAAACATTAGAAAACATTGGAAATTTCATAAAAGGAAATGTGCTATACTGGGTTTCTCCAGAGAAAGAGAACCAATAGAAGAGATGGTTAGATAGATAGATAATTAGATAGATAGATGTAAGAGGAGATTTATTCTAGGAATTGGTGCGTGCAGTTATAGACGCAAGAAATCTTGCTATTTGCTGTCTGTAAGCTGGAGAAGCAGGATGCCAGTGGGGGTAATTCAGTGGAGTCCCTAGGTGTAAGAACCAGGAGCATTGATGGCCAAGGGCTAGAGAAGATGAATGTCCCAGCTCAAGCAGAGAAAGCAAATTCACCTTTTTTCCATCTTTTTCTTCCACTCAATCCCTCAAAGGATTGAATGATGCCTGCTGGCATCGGCGAGAGCCATCTACTTGACTCAGTTCTGACTCAAATGCTAATCTCTTCTGGAGACACGCTTCCAAGCACACCCAGAAGTAATGTTTTACCAGCTTTTTACCAGCTATCTCAGCACCCCATAGCCCAGTCCAGATGACACATGAAATTAACTATCACTTATGCAAAACACAGTTTAACTGTGTTTTGTCCCTCACTCATTTCCCCTATTGTAGAGGGCACTCTGGTATCTGATCTCTGTCCACCACCTTACCAATGGTGTTCTCACCCAAACCACCTTCATCTCTCTCTGGATCTGTGTAACCATTTCTGACTTGCCTCCCAGACTTCCTCCTCTGCCTTCCACAGTCTGTTCCACACAGGGCCTTTCAAATGCGAGTCAAGCCATGTCTTCTTAAGCCAGTGTCTTAAGCACTGATTGTGAGCTTCCTCTCTGAGCTCATCATCTACCACTCTCCATTTCACTTCAAGTGCCAGCTCTCCCCCTTTCTCAAGCATGCCACGCAGACTTCTGCCTTGATGACTGTCACTCGCCCTTTCTTCTGCCTTGATCACCCCTCTGCTTCTTACACTTGCTGCCTGTCTCACCCTCCTCCATGTGAACTCATCAGTAATGTCTTCCCACACTCCCCCATTTCCTGTATTTCCCTATCTCCTTAACCCACTTTTCCCCACTCCATAGCAAATATCACCACCTAATATTCTATTTATTTACACATTGATTTGTTAATTTTCCCTCTGCCTCCTCCCTGCACCCCCACCCCAAGTCTTGAAGAACATATTCTCTATGAGGGCAAAGACTTAATTTTGTTTCCCTCTGTATACCTAGTGTCTGGCATAGGTGCTCAGCCTACTATAGGTGCTCAACAAACAATTGTTTAATTAAGAAATTATACTATTTCTGAAAATAAAATTAATACTTATTACAGGCAATAGAAAAATACAGAAAT
The DNA here is from genome assembly GCF_010015895.1 of Lontra canadensis. NCBI lineage: Eukaryota > Metazoa > Chordata > Mammalia > Carnivora > Mustelidae > Lontra > Lontra canadensis. The sequence continues at coordinate 8,983,511 of NW_022631053.1, forward strand.
GTACAAGGAAAGAACATCCATCCTTAAGGAAGTATCTACTGTTAGCATTTTGTTAGATTTCTTCTAGGTTTTTCTAAGAATATGTATTTTTTCTTTTTGTGAGATCAGGATTAATCTTTATATAGAGTTTATATCCAGCTTTTTAATATAGTATGAGAACACTTTCACTTTATACATGGTTTTTGGTTTGTTATTTTCCCTGATAAATTATAAAATTTGGGGTTCTGCTGTTTCCCAATTATTCATGTAACTTAACAACATAATTATATATGCTTGTTTATATCTAAAAGGTATGCAGTGATACACACCATTTTAAGAAATTTAACATAAAAATAGAAATTCTATTCATATTATATTAAATACTTAAGGCATTTTTTAAAAGTTCAGGTAGTCAATATAATTTCCTAAAGGAATAATTTTCTAGATGAAGCTTATTGTGTTGACATATCAATATTTCAGGGGCCGGGACTACTGAGTTTGTGTTAGGACACTTTAAAAGTGCTTTATATTCAGTCCATGGGTTGTTGAAATAGCAACTTGCCTTTGGTTACCTAGAAAAATGTATGTCATTAAAATACTCTTTATATGCCACCCTGGGAACATATCCCACGCATAATGTATTCATAAAGAGTTCATTTTATTTACAGCTTGTCACATAATATGGTATAAGGAAACACAGTTCTGATGCACTTCAACTGAATTATGCTTCTCTTTTTGACAGAGTGGGGAAATATATTTGTAAAAGTGAATAAACACACCTTGAACTGCCTGTTTTTTGAGAAGGAGGCAGAGAGAAGCACATTAACATTATTCTGTTATTAGAACATCTATAGCGATAGACATTTTGGATATTTAATAGCTGTTTGTTTTCTAAATTGGGTGCCTGAAATACTTTATGTCAAAACTTGATGACAGGGACTCTAGAAAGCAGTAAATTCCTAAAAAAAGATTTTTCAGAGTTGCAGTTTTGTAGTGTGGATATGGAAAAAAAAAAATCTGTTGTTCCTTTTCTGGCATCTAAACCTTTGTTGCTTAATTCAAAGTAATTCAAAAGATTAGGTTTTGTAATTGACTAGTGTGGCAGATTCTCTGTCACATATGGATAGAGACAGTGGTTGCTTTTGTAAGACAGAATGCACCAGTACAGAATTTGAACATTTTTTTTCATAGCAATATTGGCAAACATCCAGGCAAATACACTAATTTTTCCTCCCCAAAGAATTCATTAATTTACAAATCAATAAGAACGTACAAGGTAGAATGCTAAACTGAGACCATAGAGGAAATAAGAGGTACCTTATAGTACTTTCAGATGAATGACACTGTCCATTTATTATGTCACACTGGGGTCTAACAAGTTCTAAAATCCAGTGTAATATCTGGGTGGACTATTCTTATTATCCCTTGCAATTCTTAGACCACTAATTAATTACTGCACCATCCAGTTCCCATCTTCCTATCCTGGAAATAGATGTTCCTAATCACTAGGGGTTCCAGAGCAGAGAAATACACAGATCTGTGGAAATCCACCATTATTACAGGAATAGAAAGAAAAAGAAGAAGAAGGAAAAACCCAAGTGCAAAACTCCAAACACATGCTCTGACATAAAGAGTTAGACAAAAGCCACTGTATTACTTAATAAGTAATATGTAGTTATTGTGCTTTAACTACCTTCTTCATTAGAGGATGAATAGTCATTTCTATGTAATTTCTGGGTTTTTCCTTAATAGGAATATTAACTAACAGAAACTAACCAATGCAATCAATTGATCCAATTTCTATAGCTACATTTATGAAGAATCTTAGTGCTGGTTCAGTGTCTTCAGGCAATCACTATAGCTCTCATCTCTTATTTTTAAAAAAGTGCAGCCATAACTATCTGGCCTTTTGAGAACTATTAGGGAGAAAGGAAAAATCTGAGACAGGTGGGATATTTGTGGGATGAGAGTTGGGGGAAATTGACCCTAAAGACGTCTTAAGCTTAAAATCCCAGCTGGGGTGGAACAGTTTAAATCCAGGCTGAGGTAAGTGTCCAAGGGGTTAGTGCAAACACCGGTGGGACAGGGAAAACTTCAGGGTGGCAGAATGAGGTGGGATTAGAATCATCTGTGCCTGATGTTGAGTTGTTTAACAGGTGGAGTGGTAAGTGCACAGATCAATACCAGGCAAGGAGACGGACAGATGTTAGTTAAGGTAAGGTTGGCCCCTCCCAGTACATTTCGCAGTGCATTTCCCCCAACTCTGCTGATTCTGCCCACCATCACTCAGGATGAGGCTCTTTGTTCCTTGGGGAACCAAAAATACCAGACATGCAGATTAAAGTTCTATTTTGACCTATCAGCTCAACCAGGTGGGGGGTTAGATAGATAGGTTACCTTCCGATTTTCATGAGAACGATTAAAAATCTGTATCCAAAGTACAAAAGACAGCAGTTTTCGGAGCAGTAGACTTTCCTGTGGCATCTCACATTTCACCAGGTCTCGCTTTTAGTCGGGTGTCTTGGTAGATGCTGACGGAGATGCCAGATTTTATTAAAGGTAGCTAGGGAGAGCACTGAAAGATACTGCCCAGAGTCTCAGAGATTCCAATTGCATTAGGATAAATTAAAAATAAAATAAAAATAAATAAATAAGTACACCTTCCTTTCCTTGACTGTGTCCTATTTTTGAAGCACTGTGTATACCAAGCACTTTACATCTTATAGGTAAGAAAACGGAAGATTACAGAGACTAAGTATATTACACACTTAAGAAATGCTGCTAAACGGGGATCCTAGAATGCGAAGGCATATCTGTCTGATCCCCAAACCTGTGTATATTCTATTCTTTCCTAATTCTGACATACATCTTTTCTCCTTAAGGGTAACATCTTTGGACATGGGTGAAAAAGCCATAAATATCTAGGTAGGAAGGTCTTTCTCTACTAAGCACTCCTGGCATCAGTGACCCAGAAGTTTCTTTACCCAGCTCCAAATACCCGGGGCCCACCCCCACATTCTCTGGATGTCTCTCTCTTTTAGCCCCAAGGTCCAGTTCTGGTTGGTGTTTGAAACAGCCAGGCCGTTTCCTTCCACCGCCGCTAGAGGGCGACCTGCAGTAACGATCCCCCGGAGCCCTCTAGCGGTCAGAGGAAGCTTCAGCCTTCCCTCGGGGATCTACGTTCCTAGGAACTTTCTCAAAGTCCGGCAGATGTTGCCCAGGGAAGCAAGGCTGTGGGACACACCTAGAGTCACCCTCGTAGCTTCCCTTTAGTACTTCTGGGACAGGCTCATGAGCTCTTCCCCAACTCAAGATGACTTCTCAAACCTGCCAAGTGTGCCCTCTCGGATGCTGCAGGGTAGATTCTGTCACTAAATTTCAGGAAGAATCAAATACAGGTATCTAGAGGATGTGGCAGCGAGTCCAAAATTTGTTTTTTTATGTCCCCCAAAATGCACAGGGTGGTTTATTTAAATTGATTCCGAGAAGCAGCTCTGGATATCTTATACTTCCCCAAGGTAAATATTTAAATAGCATTGGTAGTAATCTCAGGTTACATGTGTAGTATAATTATGATTTTCTAGGAAGTTTGTGGTTATTTTTATAATATGAGTGTATTTAAATAACATTGGCAAACCGCATAGTCTAATGTGGGGATGCTCTCAGTTTTTTTCATGATTTTAATATAATCATGATGACATATTGTAGTAGTTACTTCCTTTTTTATTTAGAATAACTGGGTTATTTTGGAGTATAAATATGAATATATGAATATGTATTTAAATGACATATACTTTAATATGTGTATTTTGGTTATCACATATAGATAGCAAGCATATATCAATCACTTTCACTGCCTCCGCTGGAGTTTACTGGTACTGTTTTATTACGGTGTGTAAACTGGACTAGTTTATTTAGGAAAAAAGTAGCTGCTGCTTTTAAGTAATTGCAATAGAAGAGACTTTGTCAATATGTCTTCATGGGAAAGGATACGGATGCTTAATAAAGTAGGAAATGACATTATCATTAGGCATATTCTACAAACTACCCTGTTATTCACTTAATTCTTACAAACAAATCAAAGCAAATTTGATTGGCTGACAAAATTTTTACAGGGTGACGCAGTACGGAGTGAAGTTCAGTAAAGATGCAACTGGGAATGAGACATGATTCCTATATTCAAAGTTCGGGGGGAAGTAAAGGCACGTATCTAAATAAAATTTTTTATTATTTATTTATTTATTTATTTGACAGACCGAGATCACAAGTAGGCAGAGAGGCAGGCAGAGACAGAGAGAGGGAGAAGCAGAGAGCCCGATGTGAGGCTCAATCCCAGGACCCTGAGATCATGACCTGAGTCAAGGCAGAGGCTTAACCCCCTGAGCCACCCAGGCATCCCTACATAACTTTTTTAAAAGGACATAACAGTGGAATTCCCTCATCTTAGCAAAACAAACTAACAATCCTAGAAATTGAAGGGAGAAAAATTGCAATTTAGATAGTGCTGGCAATGCTGCCCATCATTCCTCTCAGTGATTGCCTGGAGTGAGCATGGCAGGAAGCATGTGAGTCTGGTTCCCTCAGTTTGTCTCTGTTCTGGGTGCCTCTCGAGTGGGAGCATATCACTGAGCTGAGTGTGATTCTAATTTTTAAAGATATGCATAGATGCATCATTTTTCATATAAAATGGACCCTAAAAGCAGGCCAACTACTTCATCTGGTGCTCAACCAAAGAAACAGGAATCTGTTCCAATGCTGGAAGAAAAACCGGCTGTGCTGAAACAACTCGTGGTCTCCAGGGGAGCACCTGTCGAAGGACTTTTCCAGGGTAATTTTGATTTTTCATGATTTTCTCGTTTCTGATTTTAGAATCTAAGAGGTGTGAATCTCTTTTAAGATAAGTATCGTCAGAGATATGTACACAGTCTGGAAGGGTCTGGATGCCAGGTTAGGAGGTTTGACTTTCTTTAGCCATGCAGTTGGAGTCTGTTATTCAAATAAAGGAGGTTCTGACCCCAGGTTTCAGCAGATCTATTTGAAAATAATATTCTAGATGGACTAGAAGTTGGAAAAACTGAGACAGAGGGGTAATTAAGAAGGTTTTATGATCATAGAGGTGGAGAAGAAGTATTGATTATCAGGGGTGCCTGGGTGGCTCAGTGGGTTAAGCCTCTGCTTTGGGGTGAAGGCATGATCTCGGGGTCCTGGGATCGAGCCCCGCATCGGGCTCTCTGCTCAGCAGGGAGCCTGCTTCCCCCTCTCCTTCTGCCTGTCTCTCTACTTGTGATCTCTCTCTGTGTGTCAAATAAATAAAATCTTAAAAAAAAAATTGATTGTCAGACCTAGAGTGAGGGAAAATAAATGAAAAATTCTGACTAACTACAGTGGGTTAGAAATAGAGATTTTCAGTTTGGGTGACCGTGAGGTTGGTGGATTCTTTAACAGAGTTAGGGAGATCAGAAGAATTGGTTTTGGTTATGGAGATGAATGGGATTTTGGATAGAATGTGAGGTAACTGTAGGAGACCCAGGTGGAGAGGTTCAGCAATGAGCTGGAAGTGCAGGAAAGAATTCTTAAAACGTTCTGTGTGGGCTGCATTCTGTTTTAAAATAGCAGTTGAAATTACAATAGTAGACAACACAGCTAATAAAGATCAGCCTTGTAGAAAGCAGTGAGAAGTACAAATGTAGGTTCTTAAGGATTACCTGTCTTTGGAGGAAGAAAAGAAGCAATTAAGAAAACCGAAGAAGGAACATTCAGAAAAAAAATATTCTGAGGAAGAGAATTTTAAAAGAATTTTAAAGAATTTTTAAAAAAGTTAAAATTACACGTTGGTAAAAGTTCTTCTAGAATTATATAGAATGTAATGCACTAATTTTGAAGGTAGAAGGAAGAAAAAATAATTGGTGAATAAGAGAAGAGATATTTAAAAAAAAATAAGACAGGCATGAGATAATTTCAGGGAAAAGACAGCAAATGATTTTAAGTGCTGCTGAAATTTCAAAGAGTTAAGTCCTGAATTGGAGAGGTAGAAGTTTAGACTTCAACTTAGGATATGTGGTGTATCCAAGGATTTTTTTTTTCTGATTTATAATTTTGTGTGAGACTGACAAATGTATAACCATCAGCTCCTATTCACACAGTCTATTTGTATTTGCTCAAAATAGTACGAGTATAGGAACCTGGGATTTTCTCAGAAATGACCCCCAGTGTAATCACTGGTGACCTTCTGAGAGGATACGGGCCAAAGTCAGAATGCAAGTCAAGGAGTGAATTGGGGTTGAAGAAATACAGAATTTGCTTTTGAGAAATTTATTGACAAGAGCAAGGAGAGAGAAGAGTATGTTTGGTTAGAAGGTAGGAAAGCTTTGGAGTATGTTTGGTTAGAAGGTAGGAAAGCTCTGGAAGGCAGCTCACACCAAGCCTGGTGGTCTCCTGGCAGCTTTTGGATTGTGGTCCAGTTAACCTTTAGCATATCCTTTCAGCCTTTTTCTGTGTAGATGCTATTTTGACAAATTTTGTTCATGTTCGGTCCTTGAACAAATCAGAAAATATCCTGGAGCATTTACTGTCATGTGAAACTGGAAATACACAGAAGCTACATTTAGTGCACAATCTGAGTGGAGAATTCATGCAAGGGCTCAGTCCAGAAGATGGCTGCCATGACTCTAATAACTTCTAAAGTATCCTTAATGTGTTTTCTCTCTGTGAAATAGTATGATTCCCTGAACCTTAGCCCCAGAAGCCTTTGAAATAGTGGAGTGGGGCTTGCGGATCCTCTCTGGCAGAGCTGTGTCTCGTGGCAGAGGCATGACGCATGGAAGTAGGCTGATTCTGCCTTAGTAATCCTTCCCTGAGGGTTCAGGCTCTGTAGTGGGCTATTACTGTTCCAACTGAGCAGTCTTTTCCATGGAACCCATTCAGGCACTTAGAGCACTTATTGATGATAGACAACAGCTAGAGCCTTTAGAACATATTAGGTTTAATGAGATCGGAAACATGATCGCCGTCATTAAGGGAAAAAGTCAGACAAAATGGGAGGAAAATGTGTCGGAAATCTTTGTCTCAAATAAAGCAGATGATCGGAGCAAAGCTCACATCTCACCTTCTGAGATGAGGAGCTGAATATAGTAGTAACCACCACATGGCAATTTTATAATTTAAAATTCCTAACAGCCACATCACACAGGACCTGGAAATAAACCAGGCATTATCTTTTTATTGCTTCTTCCATGAAATACCTCATCCTTACTCCGCTCTCAGAATCCCCAGCTCAAGGAAGACCAGGATGTAGGATTTCCAGTACTAAAACTGGGAGAGTTCTAGGCAAACTGGGATGAGTTGGTAATCCCTGTTCAGAACAAGGCTCTCTGACTCTATGCATCCCTTCCCCCTGCAGCAATTTCCCTCTCTTCTAGTTGGTGAAGTGTGCCTTTTCTCAGTTGGTGAAGACTAACGCCCAGCTCACTCTCTTCTTTCCATCACCACCTCTGATTATGTGAAAACTTCATCTAGTCCCTGATTTTTTTAGTTCCTTCACTTTTTTTCTCTTACACTTTCCCCTCATCCTTCCTTCTGACTTTAGCTTCCAGTTCTTCTGGCCAAACCTTACATTTTGTCCTTAGGAATAATTATACCACCCTCAAAATCTCAATTTCTTTTTTTTTTTATTTTTAAAAATATTTTATTTATTTATTTATTTATTTATTTGTCAGAGAGAGAGAGAGAGAGAGCGAGCACAAGCAGGCAGAGGCAGAGAGAGAAGCAGGCTCCCCGCGGAGCAAGGAGCCCGATGTGGGACTCGATCCCAGGACCCCAGGATCATGACCAGAGCTGAAGGCAGCGGCTTAACCAACTGAGCCACCTAGGCGTCCCTAAAATCTCAATTTCTAACATCTCATTCAGCTCACTGCCTCCATGGTAATTTTTCAATCACACCAGGACTTCCAATCCATTGGTGATACCATTTTTTAAAATTTTATTTATTTATATATTTTTCAAGTAAGCTCTACTCCCAGCATGGAGCTCAAACTCACAACTTCAAGATCAAGAGTCCCATGCTCTCCCGACAAAGCCAGGAGAGTGCCCTTGGTGATGCCATTTTTAATGTCCACCTCTCTAATTCCTGTTCTCACTTCCTCCCTATCCAGATTGGGTTACATTGTCTAATTACTTGCAAACACCCTCAGATTCCTTGCCTCCCCTCTGCCTTATGCAAGTGGCAAAAAACCAATACTGGTTAATCCCACCTATTTGCAAAAAGGTAATATAGTTTAGTGGTTAAAGGTCTTAGCTCTGGACCTATACTTTTTTAATCCTGGGGTAGCGTTTACTAGCTATGTGACCTTGGATAAATTTCCTAATGCCTCTCTGCCTCTGGTTCCTCATCTGTACCTATCTCATGTGGTTGTTGTGGGCTCAAAAGTATTAGTAAAAATAAAATGCTTTGACTAGTGCTTGGCACATAATAAGCAGTCAATAAATGTTTCCCAAGCTTGTAGTTGATCGTCAGAAAAAAACACCTAACTATTCTTTTTTTTTTTAAGTATTTTTTTTTAAAGATTTTTATCTATTTACTTAACAGAGAGAGATCACAAGTAGGCAGAGAGGCAGGCAGAGAGAGAGGAAGGGAAGCAGGCTCCCCACTGAGCAGAGAGCCCGACGCAGGGCTCGATCCCAGGACCCCGGGACCACAACCACGAGCCGAAGGCAGAGGCCTAACCCACTGAGCCACCCAGGCGCCCCATACACCTAACTGTTCTAATTGATCTCTTTTAAATTTCCTGACTGTGTCAAGTGGGCCTTTGTGCAGTCTTTGCAATTCAGGCGACCACAGCTGTCACTTCCTTATTGATTTATTTTCTCTCTCTAGGGATTACTATTTTACCCCCTCTTCTTCTCAAATTTCCAACTTGTCTTCTCTGCTTCTCACTCTTAGTGGATGATTTTCCTTCTTACTTCACTGAGAAAACAATCAGAAAATAATGTTATTTTTCCACTGAACAGCCTGCCCACATCTGTAGCCTTCTACTACAATGAAAGGATCTCTTTCCCCATTTTATTATAACCCTTTACTTGTGTACTGGACTCCATCTCTTTTCACTTTCTCAAGAATTGTAATGACATAATTATCTCTCTCTCTTTCTTTTTCTCTCTTTTTATTTTTTTATTTATTTAAGAGAGAGAGAGAGAGAGAGAGAGAGAGACTGAGAGCACAAGGGAGAGAGAGCAAGCATGAGTGGGGAGGGGGCAGAGGGAGAGGAAGGAGCAGGGTCTTGGGATTAAGACCTGGGCTGAAGGCAGACACTCAATGGACTGAGCCGCCGAGATGCGCCCTAATTATCTCTCTTTTGTCTTGGATGATTACATGTCTCCTTTCTTCTCTGCCATCAATGCTGTAATATTAATCAAAAATCTTCAACGAAAGGAGAAAAAAAAAAATCTCCCTAACTTCTATGTCTGTGGTAGCAATGAACTTATTTACTATCCTGTATAGCAAACCTTAGTGTCTCTATAGTTTCAGCTCCCATCTTCATAACAATTCGAATCAAGCTTCATTTCACCAAAACCACACCTGTATGAGCCAACAGCAACTTCCAACTGTCAAGTCTGATGATCTGTAATCTGTCCTCATCTTCACTTGCTTATCATCAGTGTTTAACATAATTGATCACTTCTGCCTCTTGAAATTTTTTTTCACTTGGTTTCAGGACACCATCCTATTTTGTATTATCATCATCTATCTTTCTTCTCAGTCTCCTTGGCTGGATCATCATTTGTAACTTGAAATGTTTTTGAAAATAATGGAGTGCTCCAGAGCTTAGTCTTAGGCTCTCTTAGGCTTACAGAAGTGATTGGAGTGAACAAAACCAGGAGAAATTGATTTCATGGGTTTTGTATGAGGCAATGAGAACTGTGTTGAGAAGGGAATATGCATGGTTTGTAAGAAAGAAGAAAGCCATTATAATGATCTTAAGCTGAATTTTACTTAACATGCGATTGTTTAGTGGAAGCAATTTTACTGTGATAAATTCAGTTGCACAATATTTTCTTTTTTTAAAGAATTTTTTTAAAAAATTTTATTTATTTGAGAGAAGGAGTGAGAGGTAGAAGGTCAGAGAGAGAAGCAGACTCCCCATGGAGCTAGGAGCCTGATGTGGGACTCGATCCCAGGACTCTGGGATCATGACCTGAGCCACCCAGGCGCCCCTCCACAATATTTTCTGAACACCAACAGTGGAAAGGGGAAGGGAGAATCAAAGATGGAGCAAGCAGGTCTTGCCAACACAGACCTGAAAGCAATCTGGTTATTGTCCTAATTTAATTAATGGAAAATTAAGAGCTAAATCAATACTAGAACTCTAACCAGAAGGCTTGGTGGTTCCCAGTCTTTGATTAAGTTGATGAAGTTATTTGCCTCCCAGATTGAAATACAATAAAGAATAAAGTGTGCCTAAATTACAAGTTTAAAGGCTATTCAAGTGGAAAATTGCTGGAAAGGGTAATAAAATAACAACTACAAAAATACAACTTTCCTTGGCATTTTCAACTTAGCTCCCTCAGAGCTACTAAAGGACCCATTCATGTCTTTTTCAACAAGATCTTGGATTTTTCAGTCAACCACTCCTAGGATTTTTATTGGCACAATTGGATTTTCTCCTTGGAAACTGATTTTTAATGAAGAACAAACTAGAATATAGCTGAATAATGCAATTTTGTTATTAAAACCCCAAGGCTGATACCGGAAAACTTGCATTTAAAAAATTTGGAATAGTAGAGGTGCTTAGCCACCTCTGAGGTTCTCTGTGTAAACAAACAAGATTCAAGCATAGTTTTTCTGCTTAGTTTTGGGTTTCGGTGAGTGTTGTAAAGGTTAGAAGTTGGAGTATGCACTTTATGCCAAACCACCCAAAAAATAATAATAATAGCACTGACAATAATAGCTATTCTCTACTGGGCAACTACTTACAATTAGCTATTTACAAGGTGATATTTTTTATCCCTTCCAAAGGCTGGATGAGGTGGTGTTACTATCCTTCACAGGCAGAAACTGAGATTCAAAGAGGTTTTATCATTTTTCTAAGGAAAGGAGAGACATGTTCCTAGTCCTCTTACTTCCAAAGGCAAAGGGGAAAGAAACTGTTAAGTACCAGCTACTACGCCTGGACCTTTTGTGTAACTATCTTGTTTAATCAAAAGTCGGAGTTAAGAACTAGATTGTAATGTGAGCTTTGTGCTTAACACTTTGTATTGTGAGAGTACAAGTCTTGTATGGCATTTTAAATGAGACAGATTTGTAGTGTTGCATTTAAAACGCAGTGCTTACATCCTTGATCCTGCAGAGGGCTAAAAGAATTGTTAATTCCCATCAAGATTTTTCCTCTCATTTAATGATTCCTGGAGCATTTCTTCTTTGCAAGCCAGCTTATAAAACTGTGGGCCCTCACTTAAAAGTAGAGTTGCTGAGAATTCAGTACTTGTTGCGCATACATACGGTACAACCGTACTGGTAGACTTGCCTATTTTAACATACAGATATTCCGCAAGTGTAGGAATTTCCTGTTTAACGGTGGTTTCTTTAGAGATCTTTATGTCCAGTTGGTTAAAAGTTGCTGATATATATTCCTTTTTGCTGTCAAGCATCTGGATGTGAACAGGTTGAGGTGAGTGCCAAGAATGTGGCCAAATAATAGAAATAAAAGTTAGTCTAGGAAAACAGGCATTGGGTTTCCAACCGTTCTTTGCTAATGATTTGTAACAAATTCTCTTCTGTAATCAGGTGTTAATATTTTATTTTACTTTTTTATTTTTTTATGAGGGTTTTTTGTTTTTTTTTTTTTTTTTTTGACAGACAGAGATTACAAGTAGGCAGAGAGGTAGGCAGAGAGAGAGGAGGAAGCAGGCTCCCTGCTGAGCAGAGAGCCCGATGTGGGGCTTGATCCCAGGACTCTGAGATCACGACCTGAGCCAAAGGCAGAGGCTTTAACCCACTGAGCCATCCAGGCGCCCCAGGTGTTAATATTTTAGATAAAGAGGAAAGTCCAGGCACGAGGGGTGGTGAGTGGGAGCTAAGAATTGAGGGTGGACAGAGGTGAGGCAGAGGGAAGCAAGGGCAAAAGCCGCACACTGGGAGATTGAAGTCATCTGGGATAATGTTAATGTTTTTATTTTACTCTTGTTAGCTCTATGTCAGGTCAGTACCTATTTAGATTTTTATTTGCTTAAAGAAAGAAAATTGAGAAAAATCATACCTACGTTCCCCCCGCCCCCTGCCCAAATTAAAAGCATAGATATAGAGACAAATTTTCTTTTATCCACTGCCCTTGTTTGTTCAGGAGATGGGAGTTTTAAAAATGGTTCAGGGATCAAAGCCCCCAAGCAAGAGCTTGGGAGCTGACAACCTTAGAAAGAAATGGGTATCCCTGCTTATAGTGCTAGTCTGGGTGTCTTAAGGAATGCCTGTATTACTCCTATTCAGGAGCTTATCCCTGTGGCCAAACAAATACTGTTGTAATATATAACTGATTCAATTTAACGAACATGGGTCGAGTGCTCTTTATGCACCATGGTTGGTGTTAAGTAAGTGAGGCAGCCTTCATAAAGTTTGCAGTCTTAGGAGACACAGGCAGAATAAATATTCTTAATTATTCTTAAGAAGTTAAGTTCCATATTAAGTTATGAGCAAATCGTATGGGAGCACACAAAAAAGGAGAGGATGTTTAATTCTACAAAGGAGAAATTCTGTACTCTATGCTTTTTGTTTGTTTGTTTGTATGGAAACACAGTAGTCTGAAAAGTACTTCCAAAAGTATGTTGCAGTATAGGATTCATGCAGGGTTCACTGTTCGGTTCTAACCACTGATCTGGGGGGATGTACCCCTCAAAGTTCTGTTCGGTGTCCTGCAGATAGAGTCACCTCCCAGACTGGCCTTCCTGAGCATTTCTCCACCTTGAAATGATCTGTGTACTTCACCAGTCAGTAAGTGTCTTTACTCACTGTACTTAGCAATCATTTGTCACACCGTAGGCTCTCAGTAAAATTTGATTAATTGAATTAAGGGAGAGGAAAGAGATTTGTGCTGCTCTCACTTCACCCAGCCAACCTTATTTCCCTTCCCACTTCCTTGACTTTTTTTGCTTTATGTTTATGGATGTTAAAGGAAATCCTTCCTTAATGAGTTTTTCAGAAACTGTATGGCAGTCATGTTAAGGGTTTCCTTATTCATTTCATTTTGAAAAGAAGGATGGAATAACCAAGACCTCCAGCTTTATTCATATTCCATCTCTCACCCTCTTTATGGGGTCCTTCTTTATTAAGACAACCTCTAGTAAAGATATTAGCTTTGAATATTCTTTATCCATAAAATAGACATAGTTCATCTGGTTTCTGTATAATATATATTAGACCCTTACATAATAGTGTCCTTTGCTGTTTGACGGACTTTCCAGACTAACGGTTTTAAAATAATATACCATTAAAAGAAATTAGAGTTGATGGCCGAGAATTCAATCACATTTCTTCTCTGATAGAATCAAAGCATTTCACTAATTAGACACTTTCTTCCACAAGATGGCGCTGTAGTTCTTCCAATTATTTGGAGTCTAGCTGCTCAAGGTTTTCTCTTTTAAAGTCTCTCCCCAACCCCTTATTTCTTTACAGATAAAAGTGACATATGAGAAAGACTGTAAGATTGTCACTTGATAAGCCAGATTTCCTATCTGATTTTAGAGAAGTCCATAGGAATAGCCATGGAATAGCCAATAACAAGAATTAGTACACAATGAATAATTACCAGCAATGAGATAAAATAGACATTTTTTGCATTAATTTTCTTCAAACAGTTGGTTAGCAAGAAGAAGAAAAATCATTAAACACAGTCTAGCTCAATATGAATTATGGACTATTTTTTAAATCATTATGAGTAAAATTTTAATATTCTTTAGTATTACTCATAGTTTGGGTGTTTTGAAATGAGTGAGTTGTTAATTAACTGGGTATTTTGTTATTGTTTTTTCTCATGTGGAAAAACATCTCAGATATAGGATTGGCTTTTTTTAAATAAATATTTTGGTGTTTAATCATATCCTCCGGTTTGTTGTAAATATTTTTCAGTTTTCTTTTAATGTTAAGACTTCCCTAAATTTGCAAATAAATTTATGGTTGAATCAGTTTATAGTAATGATTCTGAGCGCCCTTTATGTGCAAAACACAGTTTCAATCAGATCTATCCAGGAAGAAAATTTCAGTATTACTTTCTAATGATCTACTAACTCTGAAAAGTAAAAACCAAAAAGATTATTGCTAATAATAGTATGTTCAGAAGAGTTAGATTTAAAATATTTCAGGAGTGAGTTATTTTTGAGATTCTTATTGACCATACTGGGTATCTTTAATGAAAATTACATATTGAACCAAAATACTACGGATTTTAATTAATGCTCTAACATAGTCTCCTTGTTAGAATCATAAATTCATGAAATGAAAAGTCCAACATGAAGAGAAATAAATTATGGTGTGCAATCCTTAATTATGTCTAATTACAATGAGTTTGTAATGCATTTACATTTATAAAATCACTTAAGTTATCGACTTCTGAGGCAATGGTTTGTGTTTACCACTTGCACATTTGTATGGAGTAAATTGGATAATTTGCTAATCAGAAAACTCCTAACAGAAGAGAAGACAGGTTGTGGTTCACTTTTCTCCCATTACTCCTATCTGGATCTTGTAGTGGTGAGTAGATGGGAAAGCCATGGTTAACTTTAAATTTGCTGAATATGTATTAGATATGTCTGTGCTTTAGATGGTGCTTGAAGTATTTAAGCCATTTATACTCTTGTTACTACTACTGCTCATCACTTTTCTTGAAGGTCCAGCATGTGGCAGGCATATCAAGCATTTATGTAATTCACACAGTCATAGTGTGGAACACATGCTGCTATTGCGCTTCCACAGATGAAAACACTGAGACTTAGAGATACTAGATAATGCTCCAAGGGTGAGGCAGCCGGCTAGAGTGGCTAGGATCTGAGTGCAAGTTTCTGTGATTCCAGAGCCTGTTAACCATTTTAATAACCTACACCATGTATATAACTTTTAACCATTAACATATTGTGTGTGTAACTGCCATATCATGTAACTTTGGGTGACGGCTACAAATTTAATATGAAATATTCTTACTGTGTAAGGAAAAGTTCAGAATTTCTTTTCTTTTCTTTCTTTTTTTTTTTTTTAATTTTTTTGGTTGGGGAGGGGTAGGGGCAGAAGGAGAGAGATAATTCCAAGCAGTCTCCATGCCCAGTGCAGAGCCCAGCTCCGGGCTTGATCTCACAATCCTGAGATCATGACCTGAGCTGAAATCAAGAGTTGGTTGCCTGACCGACCCAGCCACCCAGGTGCCCCTCAGGATGTCTTTTTTTATTCTTTTCTTTTCTTTTCTTTTCTTTTCTTTTCTTTTCTTTTCTTTTCTTTTCTTTTCTCTTTTCTCTTTTCTCTTTTCTTTTCTTTTCTCTTCTCTTCTCTTCTTTTTTCTTTTTTGTTAAGATTTTATTTATTTATTTGAGAGAGAGAGCTCAAGAGAGAGCACAAGTTGGGGGAGGGTGCCCCTCAGGATCTCTAACTGTGCTATTTAGGACACACAGGATGAGGGCTTTTGCGAAAGGGATTTATTGAGCCACCATGATACAGGCAGCAAGCAGAGCACGTTAAGGGGGCTTCCAGACTTTTAGAGGATTGTGGTAAGAGGAGGACTGCCAGGTGAAAGGAAGCTCCTTTTCCTCCTTCCCCTCACCTACAACTCTCCTGTGCTTCACTTTGTCCGTGTGCAAAGTACAAGCTAAGCTAGGCTCCACTGGGACGATCCTGACTGGATTCATTTTAGATATACTTAAAACCCACTAGATTCCTTACTTCCCAACAGACTTAGTCAGAAAATGAAGTGTTTCTATATTCAGATATTGTTATATTTTAAAAGAAATTAGCTTTTTATTGTGTTCATTAAACTAAAATCAAAACTGAAGGGTTGTTTTTTTTTTTAAGATTTTATTTATTTATTTGAGAGAGAGAGCAAGCATGAGCAGGGGGAGGGCTGGAGGAAGAGGAAGAAACAGGCTCCCCTCTGAGCAGGGAGCCCACCTCAGGGCTCGAGTCCAGGACCCAGCATCATGACACGAGCCAAAGGCAGACGCTTCACTGACTGAGCCATCCAGGTGTCCCCAGAGGGACTTTTTTGTCATTTATTAGGAGAGATTTTGCACACTGGGGTGAGGAAAGTTTGGTAAAGTGAAGTCCTCAGAGTGAAATCAAATTCTTAAGGCTTGTGCTAAGTTACCTCTAACCCTGAAGGTTCTTTGATTCCCGGAATGATGCCAGTTGTCAGCTGGGCTGTATCTAGCACTGTGAGAAGCACGATGGGAAATCCAGAGAGAGGAGCTGACCCTTGTCCTATAGGCACTATGTGAGGTAATGCAAGCCTTAACTTACACACCATGTGGAAGACTTAATTCAGTGTGTCAGCCTCATTTGTGTGATAATATCTTTTTGGTGCTGATGATTCAGCCATTTTGGGCTGCGGTCCTTGGTGTTGTCAGCTTGTTGGGGCAGGTGATAGTCTTGTCAGCTGATGAAGAGTTGATAAAATTTATATATTGGAGTGGGACTGAATTGATCTAATTGTTTGGTATTTAAAGGATTTGGTATGTGTTTTAGAGACCGTTCATTCCCATGTTTAGGAAGCAAAGTGCTATGTGACATCCACAGGGGGGTCTAGTGGAAGTGGTAGTAATAATTACAGTAACAATATTTATAATTATAGTCATAAATTTGACTTCATTGCTGGGAAGAAAATTCAATGCTTTAAATATTCCATTGAGGATCTGACTTCGCAACTTCTTTTCTAGAAACACAGTAAAAACCGTGTTATTTTGGGCAAGACGCTATTATCTCTGTCCCTTCCTTCCCATGCAGACAAAGAAGCTGCACTAGATGATCTCTGTGTTCAACTTCAATCCTAAAGTTTTTTAACTTTAGGATTTGAGTTTCCTCCAACTCTGAGGAATTTGACAAATTCTGTTCTTAAATTTCCCTGTTAGGTAATGCCAAACAGGTTATCTCACACAGTGTACACAATAAATGTTAGCTGAGTGAACAAAAGGTATATAAAATATTAGAGCAACATCAATTTTACATACATTTAATACCTACTAACTGGGTATCAGGTATGTGCTCAATACTGATCTATGTGCGAGGGGACTAAGTGGTAAATTAAGATTAAAGTCCCTTTCCTCATGTAGTTTACAATCTAGGGGGGAGAAATGGATAATGCACTTGTAAAATAGCAATGATTTGAGATAGTAACAAATGCCCTACAGGCTAATGGGAGAGCCATGTGGTAATATATAGTGGGCATATAGGCACGGTGGTAAGGGCAGACCACTCTGCTCTGTAATGATCAAAGGAAAGAATATTCCAGGCATTATAAAAAGCTAAAGGCAAAGGTCTTTAAGTCAGGGGCACCTGAGTGGCTCAGTTGTTAGATGTCTGCCTTCAGCTCAGGTCATAATCCCAGGATCCTGGGATCAAGCCCTGCATCGGGCTCCTGGCTGGTAGGAAGCCTGCCACTCCCCCTGCTTTTGTTCCCTCTCTTGCTGTCTCTCTCTGTCAAATAAATAAATAAATAAATAAATATATTTTTAATTTTTTTTTAAAGATTTTATTTATTTATTTGACAGACAGAGATCACAAGTAAGCAAAGAGGCAGGCAGAGAGAGAGGAGGAAGCAGGCTCCCTGCTAAGCAGAGAGCCCGATGAGGGGCTTAATCCCAGGACCCTGGGATCATGACCTGAGCTGAAGGCAGAGGCTTTAACCCACTGAGCCACCCAGGCACCCCTTAAAAAAGTCTTTAAGTGAAATGTAAGTTGTTGCCTTCAAGGGACACACGGTGGACAGGTATTAAGTGAGGAAGTGGTCTGAGATGAGGCTGGAGTTAGGTGGTGTCAAGATGGTGGTGGGTTTTCTGGGACCCAGGCATTTGGATTTTATTTAATTTGCAGTGAGAACATGAGGAAATCTTAAATATATGCCAAATTCTCCTGTTACATAAATAAATATCCTAAGATGTGGATGTTGAGTCATGCTTAGCCAAAGAATGTCTCTCCCTCCCTTGTGTCCATAGTGATGCCCTATTACTGTCTCTGAAACTCATTTCTAAAATTACTTCATTAAAGCAGGAATGAAGGTCTTCCCTGCTCATGAATTGAGGATTGTAATATTTCCAGAGGTCATTTAGAGGAACAACAAGCAAATAGGATAAACTCTAAGCGGAGATGAAAAAGATATTTGTCATCTATTTTTAGAAAATTCAGCACTTACAAACGCTTTTGATTCGATGAGATTTCTGGAACAGTGAGAGTCAAATCCCTATTTTTGTGATAGGGTGTTACAGATAATGTGGTTTCCCTTTAGGATTCCCCTGCATATTGTGAATTGAGGACTCTTTGTAAAAGTGCAGATTTTACTTTCTAATGGGGTGGAGGGGCATTCTAAATATGACCTCATACTGCAACAGAGAGAGGAAAGCTTAAAGCTCATTGATATTCTTTCATAAGAGTCTTATTATACAATAAAGGATGTACATAACCTTTGAAAGATAATTAGGAAGTTGATTTATGTCTACTATTAAAGCTTACTTATAGTGGGGTAAAACTTGTATATATGATAGATGGTGTCTAGCTTGGTACAGGTACAAATATGGAAAGATGAATTGTTCCATATAAATGGTAGTATACTGGCTTGAGCCAAAGAAAAGTAAAACTAATTATGTTTTTTGCTGTATCCATGTGTTTTTAGGGAAGTCAGTTAAAGCTTTTGAGCCTCTCTTTCCTCACCTATGAAAAAGAAAAATTGAACCAGATTACTTCTAAAGAGGGTTATAGTTCTAAAATTCTTATGATTCTGTGTGATCAACACTGTTATTGATGTAAATAGTAAGTGGAGTAGAGGAAAGGGTGTTTATGTTATAACTGATCAGTTGTTGAATCAAAGATGATAGAAGAGAACAGAATAAATAAATTTTAACATGTAAGACTCTTCAAAGCTGCATTAATTTTTTTTCAAGATTTTATTTATTTATTTATTTGACAGACAGAGATCACAAGTAGAGGCAGGCAGAGAGAGAGGAGGAAGCAGGCTCCCTGCTAAGCAGAGAGCCCGATGCTAGGCTCAATCCCAGGACCCTTCGATCATGACCTGAGCTGAAGGCAGAGGCTTTAACCCACTGAGCCACCCAGGTGCCCCAAAGCTGCATTAATTTGAAATAAACTTTTATAAGTAACAAGGCATCTTAAAATTTGCAATTTTCCTGTAAGTTAACTATAAATTTGGTTTCATAAACATACCCTAATATTGCCTTTATCAAAGCAGTTTCTAGAAAGAAATCTCTACATGTTATTGCCTCCTGAATGTTTTCTGACACTCCTATGACCCCAACTTAGTTTTGTTAACTAGTCGTAGTATTAAGTCACTGCTCTGTTTCTTGCTTTTCTTCTAGTCCTGAAGTTCTCCATACTCCAAGGGCATATCAGAAAATGAAAGATTAGTTCAAAGTTAAGACAATGAGAATTCAATCTGGTGACATTAACTTTTCTTGGGTTTGTAAGTAGGTATTCATGTAGGAAGTTTGACTATTGCAAGCCAAGTTGATATCTTGTGAGAAGTATTTATCCAAAACTTATTCAAAGTTGGTAAATATATAAATAAATGCCAAGTGGTTTAATTCCTATATGTTTATCATTGGTAGATACATCTGAAGAAAATTCAGTTTTATAATCCCCATTAAGTGACATTTAGGATCTCAGTGTTTAGAATAAAATCCAAAATATTTGATGTTCAGTATGTTTTTAATTATTTTAAAACAAATTAGACAGTAGAAAGGTCATGTTGAAGCAAATCAAAAAAATTCTCTAGGTTGCAAAGAAATTAAGGATATATCCAAGTGCTTTAGTTTTTCAAGACATAATCTAAAACCTTTTTCTCTTCTCTCTAAATACTTTTCCCATGGGCCATCTCTAGGCCTATGATTGCCTCACACTGTCGTAACTGGCCCAGGCTTCTCTGCCAAGATCCAGGTTCATCTGTGACCCTGCCTACTTAGCCTATGTATCTGGGTGTATCACTAGAAACTCAACTCAGCATGGTCACAATGAAACTCTTTTACTCATCCCCCTGCTACCTAATTCTCTTCCAGTTCCTTAGCAGAAGAAATAGTACTCCATTCACCCAACAGCATGAGCCAGAAACCTTGTCCTCATCCTTCACTATTTTGCATCTAATCTATCACAATCCTCTTTTTTTTTTTTAAACCACTGTACAACTTTTTAATCTGTCTATATCTTCATAGCTGGTTTCCTTCTCTGGGCTACCCTATCTTTCATCTAGAATGCTGTAATAGCCCCTAATTCATCCTCCATGTCCACTCTTGTCTGCTTCCAATATGTAGCCAGGAACCAAAGAGAAATTTTAAAAAGACAAATATACTCATTCACTCTCCTAAAAACCCTGAAAAAGTTCCCCATTGTCTACCAGACTAAGGCCAAAATGTTTGACCTGGCCTTCATATCCTGGTCAGTATCTTGGCCTCAGTGATCTGGCCACTGCCTGCTTCATCAGACTCAACTTGATATAGCCTTCTTTCCCATGTGGGGCGCTAGCCACCCTGTGCTATGAGTTTCTAAATGTGCTCTATTCTTTCCTGCCTCAAGGCCTTCAAAAGTGCTATTTCCTTTATTTGAAACACTCTTTTCTGTCTGTTCTTCAAATTAACTCTTGTTAGTCCTCAGCGAGCAGTTAATTCCTATTTATTATTCTGCCCAAGTATCATTTCCAGGAAAGCTTCTTTTGACCTTTTAGAAAAGGTTACATCTCCTTAATAAACACTCTCTTATGCTGTAGCTTTTAAAATTCATTCATTCATTCATTCATTCATTCAATATTGGGTGTCCACAATGTCACATACTCTTCTAAAATCTGAGGATGGAATGAAGGGAGAGTATTAACAATAATTTCATACAGTGATGAAGATTATAAAGAAAATTAAACTATTGAGTTAAAGGATGACTTGTGAGATGTACTTTGGGTAGGATGCCTGCAATCAAACTTCATGAGTGATAGTATATTTTGGCTGTTAAATGTTCATGAATTTATGTGCCCAAGAACTGGGACTCTGTTGCACTTGCTCACACCATGTCCCCAGCACTGGGTGCAGTGCTCAGCACATAGCAGATTTGGTAGGTATTCCTGAATGAATGAATTGACTTACCGTGTTAGTTTTGTAAGGCTTCCATTACCGAATACCACAAACCAAATGGCTTAAAGCAAAGAAATTTATTCTTTTTATCAGTTCTAGAGGCTATGAATCTGAAATGAAGGTGTTAGCAGAGCCATGCTCCCTCTGAAGTCCCTAGGGAACAATCCTTCCCCTTCCTCTTCCTAGTTTCTGGCATTTGCCTGCAATCCTTGTCATTCCTTGGCTTGTAGTTAGCTACATCTCTCCAGTCTCTGCTTCCATCATTACATGGCCTTCTGTTCTGTGTCTGTTCTCTTTGTCCAGAATTTCCTCTTTTTGTAGCAATGCCAGTCATTTGATCAAAGTCCACTCTGATCCAGTATGACCTCATGACTTGATTACATCTGCAAGGATCATATTTGCAAATAAGTTCAACATTTATGGGTATGGGGGTGGGGCTTGAGACTGCAGCTTATCTTTTTGGGACACAATTCAATCCACGATACCTACTTTTTTTTTTTTTTTTAATTTTATTTATTTATTTGCCAGAGAGAGCGTAACGGGGGAGTGGCAGGCAGAGGGAGAAGCTCCCTGGTGAGCAAGGTGCCTGACCTGGGACATGATCCCAGGTTCATGACCTGGGACGAAGGCAGATGCTTAACCACTCGAGCCACCCAGGCATCCCCACAATGCCTACCTCTTTAAGTTAAAAGAACATCAGAAAGGTTGTATTTTAGGAGTTTATGTAGTGTAGGTTTCTTTTCTGGTTTTATGGAGAAATAATTGACTTAGATCATTGTGAAAGTTTAAGGTATACAGCATGATGGTTTTTGTTTTTGTTTTTAAGATTTTATTTGACAGAGATCACAAGTAGGCAGAGAGGCAGGCAAAGAGAGAGGGGGGGAAGCAGGCTCCCTGCCGAGCAGAGAGCCCAGTGCAGGGCTAAATCCCAGGACCCTAGGATCATGACCTGAGCCGAAGGCAGAGGCGTAACCCACGGAGCCACCCGGGTGCCCCCAGCATGATGGTTTAATTCACTGTAGTGCTGTTTTTAAGACTTATTTTTAAGTCAGTTGTAAATGATGTATAAACATTTGAAAAAGCATTATATTTTACTTTGTGTACACATGATAAATTATTTTTTATTTATTCTAGACTATCTGGTTGAGTCCTAGCCACAGCAATATCCATGGCATTCTAAAACAACAACAACAACAACACACACACAAAAAACCAAGATCTGAACCAATTTCATCTCATGTTCTTTTTTCTCCCATCAGAGAAGAACTTACTTCTTCATATATTAAAAATAAATGAATGTGGAAGGATATTCATGACACTTGCATCATAAAAATTCATGCTGACATTTTTGTGAAGACTATATGTGAAATGTTGACATATTTTTGTTATAAAATGACAGTTTTAGTGCAAGTTGTTCTCATTGTGACCAAGGAGAAAGAGCAAACAAAAGGAAAAGAGCCAGTTGCAGTACTACCTACATGTGAAGTGAAGCAGTCAAACAGCAGAATGGCAGCAGCACTTTCTGAAGAGGTGGAGTTCTTTTGTGTCTGATGCAGGAGAGGGGGTCACTAATATAGTCTGCCTTATGCTACCTATCATAGAAAAGCCATTCCTGATTTTTCCATCAAATACCCTCTTGCCCTTCCTAAAACTCCCACTTTCACTTTTTAAAATAGTTTTCTCAAATGACGCTTATCTCATACTTATTGCTTACACTTCAGAGGGCTTTATATATATTAACCCAGTTCAGCTTCCTAACAAGCCATGCTCATTACACAGTTGAGGAACTGAAGCCCAGAGATGTTGACGTGATTTTTCAGCTGGAGCCAGTATTCAGACCAGTGTAACCCTTGGGTCCATGTTCTTACCCACCATGCTGTATACCATCTGTATGGTTAGTGAATTTCAAACTTATTTTATACCCCTTCCAGATTATAAGTTTCTGAGAACTTGGCCACTCTGTCTTTTTATATTTATTTTTATCTCACACAAAATCTAGCTCAGTATCTTGTGTGTAATAGATAATCGATAAATGTTTGGATGTAAATTTAAATTATACCACATCTATTCAGTGTCTGGATCTCTGACTTCAATATCATGGTTTCCATGAGAAGAGGTTCATTTGGAAAAATAGAATCCTGAATCAATAGAAGCAGAATAAGGAAACTGATAAATGCTGTTGTGGTGCTTCCAGCCTCCATGTAGGTGCTTCTTTCCTCTACTCCCTCTCCAAACCCCATCCCCCCCAGCTATAAAAATGTGCACTTAGGTGGGATCTCAAATGTTTCCACTGAGAACAGCTTAAAGTGTTACTCTCTTTAAGAGTATTCATATTTTCAGGCTCCTGGGTGGCTCAGTCAGTTAAGCATCTATCTGCCTTAGGCTCAGGTCATGCATGATCCCAGGGTCCTGGGATCGAATCCCACATTAGACTCCCTGTTCCATGCTCTGCTTCTCCCTCTCCCTCTGTCTCTCCCCCTGCTTGTGCTCTCTCTCTCATTCTCTATCTCAAATAAATAATAAAAATGAAAATGTTTTAAAAAGTATATTTTTACAAGAATTAATCATTTTAATAATTTCTGCCATCAGTCAATAGATGAGGGAGGTGTTATTTGAGCAGTAGAACTATCCTCAAGCTGTAGAAACTGTACCCATTTTTATTCAAAATATCATTTTCTAGGTCTGTTGGTAAATTTGGTGCTTACTTGTGCTCTCTTTGTACAAATATAAGATTAATTAAAAGCAAATGAAAGCTTTAATCTTCAACTTTAAATCTGGCAGTTCTGAAATAATGTAGCCATGTTGGTATTCATTTGCTTGTAGGAAATTCTGCTACATAAGAATTTAAATTTAATTTTGCCTTTTTATTATGTGATATGTGCATCACAAGCCTGTGGGCAATAGATGAGCTTTAGTAAAGCTAAGAATAAATAAAATGGGAATGTTAATAAACCTTGTAGCTCATTAAACATTTGGACTCACTAAGTATATATCTATTAATTTTAGATGAGACTACATTAGGAAACCTTTGTTACATGAAGGTTGTAATTAAGTGAATAATATATTCAAATTCAATACAAAATATCTTCTTCCCCCTCTTTTTACTGACAATTCTTTAGTAGGAATTTCAAGGAACTGAAAGACTTAAAAAATAATGATGAACTGTGCAAATATAACAATTCACAGTTCTTTGTAAAGAATTAAAATTTAAAAGATCTGTCCAAATGGATTTTCTTCTCCCATCTCATGATTACTTTCTTAATCTATGCTAGCATTTGTGATTTCATCGTTTTATTAAGAAAGTGCATTTGTCTCTTAACCCTCCTTATTGTTCTGTTCTATTTGCATATTTGAAAATTCTCCCTTAGATTCTATTAAAAATACATGCCCTCCAACTTCTTTCCTTTTTTTCCCCCCCGCTGTGGAATATTCTTTTGAGAAGCTCTTCAGTTTCTGACCTAAGGTTAATCTATAAGTAAACACTTTATGTTGAGAATCTTTTTTTTGTACTACCATCAATTATCTATGAAAATAAATGTCAGCTTATGAATGTGTAACTTTAAAAAATGAACATTCTTTTCTGTGTTTTTGTTGTTGCCACTGTTTGGTTTTCTTTGGAATTTGGATTTACTTTCAACATTGAACCCTTTGCTAGGGCTGCTGTGACAAAGTACCACAGACTAAATGTCTTAAACAACAGAAATTTGTTGTCTTGCAATTCTGAAGCCTAGAAGTCCAAAATCAAGGTGTTGGTAGAGTTGGTTTCTTCTGAGGACTGTTTCTAGCAACTCTCATGGCTTCTGATGTTTGTCGGCCATCTTTGGTGTTCCCTGGGTTGTAGATGCATCACCCTCATTTCTACCTTTATGTTCATGTGGTGTGTTTCCGTGTGTGTGTGTGTGTGTGTGTGTGTGTGTGTGTTCAGATTTCCCCTTTTAATAGGGATACTGTTGTATTGGATTAGGGCAAATGACCTCATGTGATATTGTGATTTACAATGAGAAATATATATTTGGCTTTGTTTCTATTTCTGGTACAGAGCTTCTAAAACCTTTGAATTTACTAAGTGATGAGAACAGTAATTCTTTTGTTATATTAATGAGGTGACTTTTGGAAGGCACCTAAAGATGAGGCTGATTGCCAGTGGAGCCAACCATATGGTTAAAGGATTGGAACTTTCTCAACTGGAGAGGTGAGAGGGACTGGTGGTTGAATCAATTGCCAATGGCCAGTGAGTTCTATTTGCCTATGGAATGAAGCCTCTATTAAAACCAAGAAGGTAAATTCTCTCTCCAGAGAACTTATAGGTTGGTGAACACGTGGAGGAGCCTGGAAGAGGGCCTGGAAGCTCCACACCCTCCCTCTATACCATGCCCTATGCATCGCTTTTATCTGGCTGTGCCTGAGTTATATTCTTTTATAGTATATGTGCTGCTTCATTTATAGTAAACCAGTGGTCTAGTAAATAAAATGTTATGCTGAGTTCTGTGAGTTCCTCTAGCCAATTAATCAAACCAAAGGAGGGGGTTGTAGGAACCTCCATTTATAGCCAGTCTGTCAGAAGCACAGGTGACAATCTGGACTTGTGACTGGTGTCTGAAATGAGTGGAATGTGGGGGGACACAGGACATTCTTATAGGACTGAGCCCTTAAACTGTGAAATGTGATGCTTTCTGGGTAGGTATTGTCACAATGGAGTTGAATTGTAGGACATCCAGTTGGTGTCCAGAGAATTGCTTGCTGGTATGGAGGGCCCCATCACCATACACATTGGAATTAATACGAGAACTTAGCTACTTTATCTTACCTTAATCAGTGCAAAGACTATATAGCCATATTTCCTTTTTGTATTGCCGAAAAAGCTGAGGCTTAGAAAGGCTAAACATTGTTAGGGATAGGTAAATGTAGTCTACAGCCAAACCCTGAATACCCGGATCTCTTCTGATCTTGGAAGCTAAGCAGGGTGGAGCCTGGTAAGTCCTTGGATGGGAGATAAGCAAATGTATCATTTAATGTGTTGGTAACTGCAAGTAACTGAATACCCAGAAAGTGGCCTACCCAAAGCATTTATTTTCTCATGTTCAAAGAGATCAGTAGGGTAGTAGAGGTCTAGTTAATTCATTGGCTGAGCAACGTCATCAAGAATACAAGTCCTTTCTATTTTTTCATTTTGTCCTTCTGAGCATCTATCTTTGTTAGGTCCCTTTAGGATCATATGCTCATGTCCTCAATAAGGAAAGTGAAGAACTACATATATGGTCTTTAACAGTTTTGACATTGGGAATCAATGAATGAGTGGTGGTGTGTTTCATAAGAGGGGTGCTGTTAATCTCCTCTGCATGTCCCTTTGCAAAGACAATTAATAGAAAGGCTCCTTTTGGAAATTAAAGATTGAAAATCATATCTTCTGCCATAAAGTCATTAATGATCAAAAGTAAGGAATGAGGCTTCATGATGTGTTTGGATATGAATTGGTTAGAGGTACTTTGAAATGTATTTTGCCTTTTTAAATCTGAAAAGAGGGAAACTAGAGTTCTGAGGCTCTTCTGATTGTGGAGAACCTACACACCCATGTTTGTGTACACATGTGTGCATGTGAGTAGGTCAAATTACCATGAGGTGAGTGAGGTTATTATGCAGTGCAAGTGATTATACAAACTAATAGATTCATGTAAAGTACAATAGAAACCTTTATGATTCTGAAATTCTGAAAAAACTACTTTGCAAACTTTGGAGTTAGTACAAAACTCAGATTTCATGGGTTACCTTCCAGATGGAAAAAGAGAGGCTCATTAGCAAAACAATTTGATAATAAGAGCACTAATGTCTCTTTACTCTCAATCTGAGACGACACAACAGAGAGGATCTGTACCTTAAGATATAAAACAGAGCATAATCAAATTAAATTGTAAATATTGTGTTTCTCATTAAATTTCTGACTACCACCACCCCAGATTTCACATCCTTTGATGCCTTCTGGCTGATTAGATTTTTGCTGTGATGGTTGTACCCACTTTTACAAACTGCACTTTAAAGGAAAGTTTGCTGAAGTGGAGTTGTTTTAGGGAGAGTGACTAACACCATGAGCAGACTTGAAACATTCACATGAAAATGGTTGGAGTTTCTAATGCTGGAAACTGAACCACCACACACATTGTGGCTCAAAACAACACACTGTTAATTATCTCAAAGTTCCAGTGGATCGGAAGTCTGGACCTGGCTTCATGGGTCCTCTGCCCAGGTTCTCACAGATGCATTTGCATCTAGAGACTTGACCGAGAGAAGATATGTTTTTGGGTTCACTCAGGCTGTTGGCACAGTTTATTTCCTTGAAGCACAATGGTGGAGAGCTTTGAGTTTTTCACTGTCTGTTGGCTGGAGGCTCCAAAGACCACCCATAGTTCCTATAGTTCCTTGCCATGTGAGCAAGGTCATGTGCCATTGACCTTACTTTATCAACCCACAGGAAGTCTCTGCTGCTTGGAGCCTCTGACTTCAGAGAGAGTCCAGTCACTCTTTTAAGACTTTCACTGGATGAAGTCAGGTCCACCCAGGATAATCCTCCTTTGGATTAACTAAAAATCAGCCGATTTGGGACCTTAATTATACCCACAGAATCCTTTTCATCTTTGCCGTATTCTGTTGGTTAGAAGCAAGTCACAGGTCCCACATACACTCAAGGGGAGAGCAAATCTGGTGTGAACACTCAAGGGGAGAGGAAGTGGGAATCATGGGGCCACCCTAGAGTTTTTCTACCACATTTACCTAGAGAAGGCTCAGATGAACGTGATAGCATTGTATTCCCATGTGGAATATATTATCTCCCTCAGCTCCCCATTAATGATTATATCCTCTTTTTATAGATGGGGAAACTGGGACTCAGAATAGTTAGACAATTTGGCTGAAGGTATTCACTTAGGAAGGTCCCAAATTCAACTCTGTCTGAATTTGAATCTTGTACTCTTTCTATGTTATAATGTTACTATATTCTACTGTATAATCATCAGGGAATCAAATTGAGCCTAATAAATAGGAGTTTTAGGAAGAAGGCTCATCTGACATTTTCTAATAGTAACTCTACCGTGGTGTGGAGAGAACTTAGTTTTATATGATGGTTCTAATCCTGGCTTGCATATTAAAATTGCTTGGGAAAGTTTGAAGATTAATTGATTGATTGATTTACTTATTTATTTTAGGTGGGGGGAGGGTCTGAGGAAGACAGAGAGGGAGAAAGAATCTTAAGCAGACTCACGCTGAGTGCAGAACCTGATGTGGGGCTCAATCTCATGACCCTGGGATCAGGGCCTGAGCCAAAACCAAGAGTTGGTCGCTTAACTGATGACACCACCGAAGTGCCTCTCAAT
Organism: Lontra canadensis; assembly: GCF_010015895.1. Lineage (NCBI taxonomy): Eukaryota > Metazoa > Chordata > Mammalia > Carnivora > Mustelidae > Lontra > Lontra canadensis. The sequence continues at coordinate 9,012,157 of NW_022631053.1, forward strand.
TGGGGAACTTTGAAAATAAACTAACTGTTAGGAGTCTGCCAATCATCTGAATAAAATGAGAGTCTCTATAAGGTAGGCTCTGGTCACTTAGATGTTTTTATGTTTTCTTATCAATAAATGTCCCAGTGAACTATTTAGTTTAAGGGACATAGAAATGGAATAAATAACAGGCTGAATTGATGTTTGAAGGTAAAAATGAGACACTCTGGTAGATGGTGGATTCTCCATCAATCAACATGTTTCAGTAAGCATAGTTTAGCTGCCTGGCAGGAATATCACAGAAGGACTTTGAGAATGGATGCTTGGCTGGACTGGAAGACCTTTAAAATCTCTTCTGACCTTGAGAGTCTATGATTCTATAATACTGGTATTCAATAAGTGTTAAATATGATTTATAGTGGGTCATCCTGAAAGGTCTCAAATTTTGTCATTTTCTTGACTTCCATACTCCATACAAATCTCTTACAGGAAGATCAGTGTGTTGTGGTGAGGAAGGTAGATTTGTGGTTATGATGTTAGATACAACAAGGAGCACTAGAGAGATGTAATAGAGAAGAAGGTTCTGGAGAGTTAATTGGGAAGGAATCTCAAAAAATTCACAATGATGACCTATTTGCTGTTATTCTCCAAAATATTCTAGAATTCCCTTGTTTCATTTACCCCCCCACCGTTAAAATAATTGCCATTTTATTTATTTATTTATTTAAAAGATTTTATTTATTTATTTGACGGAGAGAGATCACAAGTAGGCAGAGAGGCAGGCAGAGAGAGAGGAAGGGAAGCAGGCTCCCTGCTGAGCAGAGAACCCGATGCAGGGCTCGATCCCAGGACCCTGGGATCATGACCCAAGCCGAAGGCAGAGGTTTAACCTACTGAGCCATCCAAGCGCCCCAATAATTGCCATTTTAAAAAATGTGGATCAGTATTATGGTTGATTAATACCAATTTCTTTTTAGCTTAGAGCCTAAACTCATTTAATTTACTTGATTTTCCGTTTTATCTACTATTCAGGTTGTTTCATATTTTCAACTTTTTTGCCTTTATACTTTTGCTTTTCCTCATTTGATTTCCCTTGTCTATTTCCTTTATGAAATTTTAATTTCTTTCTCAGCTTCATCTTCATAACTTTAAACCTGCAGTTATTTGCAGTTTTCATACAGTTAAGGTTGGCTCGTTGATTGCCTACCATCTGCTGAGTCAGCATCCTCTAATACATATTACTTGTTAAATTATGTAGACCTTTCCAATACTTAAACTTTGATTTAAACATACTTGAAATATATAATGCAGATTTTAGAAATTTAAATATAGTAGGTGATGAAATTCTGCATTTTAGAAAGCGGTGGTTGTGAATATGCATTAAAGGTGTTGGAAAAAGCTTTCAGATTGCTCTGCAGCGAGACGTCTTCCAGCCCAACTGTGTCTGCATCTTGTTGAGACAAATTGCAGGGACTGTTGAGGGATGTCATTTAAGAAGTACAATGGCCCAACAACTTCATACATACAATTAACACAAACTACCAAGCGTGGGTGGTGGTGATTTTATAATACTTTCCTCACTTTTCACATCTGTTTCAACAAAATGCAGACAGCAGAGTCTTTCAGGCGACTGCTCTGCATTCTAATAGCTGATTCTCAGGAAAGTGTTGTCTGACCTTGGGCGCTGCATTTATATTTTGAAGAAGCTTCAGACTAAGTTTCAGATTATTGGCGAGAGAATTGTAGTTGCCATTACTTCCAAATCAATTACATTCAATTCCCGCATGTCTTGGCAGTCACCAGTACAGTTAAATGGTCACCCAGGAGGAAGGCTACAATGGGAATTCTTGAGGAACACATTATACATGTGTTCCATTTCCTTATTAGTGTACTGTGGTTGTTGTTTAAGATCAGATGGTAAATGGTAAGATGAGAAGGCATCCATATCCTTCATTTATTGAAAAGATAAGATAACCTTGATTATTAAATAAAGCAGATGCAGTTAGAGTAATTAAAAGGCAACCCATAAGAGACTATAGTTAAGAAAACAAACCGAGGGTTGTGGGTGGGGGATGGGCTAAATGGGGGATGGGGATTAAGGAGGACACTTGTTGAGGAGAGCACTGGGTATTATATGTAAGTGATGAATCACTAAACTCTACTCCTGAAAGCAATACATCACTATATGTTAACTAACCTGAATTTAAATTAAAGAAGAAAAATATTGACTCAGACTTTTGCAATTAGTTGCATGTTTTATATCTTTTGAATCACCTTCAGCTTTGTAAATTTTGCCAATTTGAAATTTGCAAAAAGTGCATTTTTTTAATCATGTTGCTTTTCTAGCAAAGATTGTGAAAATGGCTTTTCTTGAAAGTTTCTTTCTCTTTTTCTTTTTTTTTCTTTCTTTTTTACCAAATCTCTCCTGTCTTTATTTTTAATGACATCATCACTGATGACTCCTAAAGTTATAGCTTCAGCTCAGGCCTCTCTCCAGATTTCAGGAGTGTATTTCCAAAAGCCTACCCGATATCTCCACTTTATTTAATAGCCACTAAGTATTTAATGAGCAGCTACTGTGTGCTGAGCACTATTCTGGCCTCTGAGAATACATTAGGGAACAAAACAAAGGAAAATCCTGTCCTCAGGAAGTTTTCATTCTGTTGAGGAGAGAAATTAGATAAATAAAGAAAATATACAGAGTATTAGATGGTATTATGTGCTATTTAGAGAAAATTCTGGGAAGCCCAATAGGAATATGTTCATAGGGTGGCTTGCAATTTTAAAAGAGGTGATCAGGGAAAACTTCATTGGTAAGGTGACATTCGAGCACAGTAGTGGAAGAAGTGTGGAGTAAGGTGCCTGGATACCTGGAGGAAGAGCATTCTAGGCAGGAAGAACACACATGCAAAGGCCTGATGGGTTTGTTCTTGAAACAGGAAGAAGGCCAGGGAGACTGAAACAGAGCAGGGAAGGAAGTGTAAGAGCAGAGGGCTAACATGGACTGGGTTATGGAAAGATTGGCCAGGACTTTAGCTTTTATTTCATAAGCATGATGGGAAATGGCTGATGTTTGGGGATGACTGGGAGTGAGACGATCCATCAGACTTATATTGTAATGGGATCACTCCTTCAGCATAAACTGAAGGGAAGAACAGTAGCAGGGAGACCATTCTGGACGGTGATGGCTTGGACCAGAGAGGGTGTGGGTGGTAAGTGGTCAGATTCTGGACATATTTTAAAGAGGAGCAGAGAGGGTATACTAGAACATTGGATATGGGACGTGAGAGAAATGACTGCAAGATTTTGACCTGAGCAGTCTGAATGATCCATCCAACATTTACTAAAATTAATGTGTTTTTATTCAGTCTGGAGGAAAAAAAATCTTTAGGTTTTATTATAATGAAATGTTTGTGAGAAGGCTCCCCAGGTTTAATCCCTGAAATTTGAGTTCTTCAACTCTTTCTTACAATTTTAATTTTGAGGTAACTTTGTACACCATCTCTTTTTATTCAGTAGAGAAGAAACAGTGACCTGAATTCTCAAACAGTTAAGATTTCAATGTGAATCACATCATTTTCTTTATAATAATATGTTAATTTTCATGATTTTTTTAGCATATTAAGATTTTTGGAATTTCTTTGGTGTAAACAGCTTTTTATTTTCTTTTTCTTTTTTTTTTTTAATATTTCATTTATTTATTTGAGAGGTAGAGAGAGACAGTGAAAGACAGGGAGCATGAGAGGAGAGAGGTCAGCAGGAGAAGCAGACTTCTTACTGAGCAGGGAGCCCGATGTGGGACTCGATCCCAGGACTCCAGGATCATGACCTGAGCCAAAGGCAGTTGCTTAACCAACTGAGCCTCCCAGGAGCCCCTAAACAGCTTTTTCTAATTTGAAACGTAATGCTTTATTCTATCTTACCTCCCAATTATCCCTGGCTACTAGTTTGGGAAGGAGAAAAGTTACCATTTTGTATTCATCTTTGTTTCTAACACTAACTTAAAAGCTGATCTTTTAAAATAGCATTCTTTTTTCTGAATATAAAAATAGTACATACTGATTTTGGATAATTTGAAAAATAGGAAAAAGTATAAAGAAGAAACTAGCAATCCACTTTATTCCTTCATCCTTCTGTTTCATTTTGGTATCCAGACTTTTCCAACTGGTGTGTGGAGAAAATATTGAGAGCTAGGAGACCATGGTGCCCTACCTAGGATAAAGATGGATATTTCAGTCAAGATTCCCCCTTAAAGAGCTCAAATGGTCTTGTGTTTACCTCATTTCCACCAATTTCTAAATAGGCAGCTGATTTATTACAAAAATTTCCCAGAATAAATGTGCAATAAAGTACTTTGGGAAAGGAAAGAAAAATACTCCCTCTGACCCTAGCATATTTTATTTATTTAACAAACCACATTATGCTTATCTTATGCCAACCACTGTTCTAAGCTCTTTAGAAATACTAATTTATTTAATATGCCTAATTATCAGAACAACCACTGAGTCAGGTACTGTTACCATTCCCATTTTACAGAGGGGAAAAATGCAGCACAGATTGGTTAAGTAATTTTCCCAAGATCACACAGCTAGTAGGTAGATTAGCTAGGGTTTAAACCCAGGGAGTTTGGCTCCTGAGTCTCCATCCCTAACTACTACTGCACCATGATGAGTGTGTATCCTTTACAATAAGAATCTAAGTTCATTTTTGTTTTGTTCAAATTAACCCAGGATGCACCTAATATTTTTATTCATATCACCATAATCTGAATTTGTAAGGCTCATGTACTTTAATGCACTATTAGGCTTAGCATGTAGAAGGTACTAAATAAATGTTTATTGGGTGAAGGAATAGATATATGGCATCATGTGATGGGAAAGCAATTTATATTGCAGTGATTTCCCCATTGCCCCAGCAGCAATTTTAAGAGTACATTCCCACAGAACATTAGTTCTCTAATACACTTCTTAAAAAAGGGGTTCTATGACCAAATTAGTTTGTAAAACTGCATAAGCTATTTTCCTTTTGAGATTCCAGTATATATTAGTATATTAAGAAGTGCAGAGAAGCCCTTGAGTAAAGAAATCCTTTAAAGTTTGTTTAACCTTATCAGAGGTGCCATGGTTCTCACGTAATGTCCATCAGCATCCCGAAGAACTAATATTCTGTGGAACACACTAACAGGATGAAATATAAAGTCTTGGAAAAAATTATTTACAAGGCTACATTTCTAATTTCGTTTTACAATTTTTTTCATCCATTGTTTCTCTTCATAAATCACACTCTTCTCTTCACAGTTAACTAAAATGTCCTGTGCATTTTCATTCCTCTAGATTTGGCTGTTGCTTTCCCCTCTGCATGAGCTTCTTTCTTCCCAATTCCAGCCCCTCCCAGCACATGCAGATGTAGACCTCCTTCAATCTGAACTCCAGCTCGTCCTCAAGGCTCAGACCAAACATCATCCACAAGCCTCCTCTTACTCTCTCAGGAAGATGTACTCACTCCTTCCTGTCGGTCCCCTAGCATTTTATGTACAGATATTGCTCATGCATATTTTGCTTATATGCATATCTTTTCCTCTAGTTTATGGGGGACCTGAAGGCAGGAATATGTCTTTTAGTCATATTTCTTTCTCCAGCAACTAATCACATAGTTAAATATCCAGTCATGACAGACAGGCATCTTGTCTAGCTTTCATTTACTTTTAATTTTATACATTCACCGAAGCCAGATCACCCATCAGAGCTTTGTAGTTTCCTTTTTTTTTTTTTTTTTTTTTTTGCTGGGAGAAGACAATGATTAAACAGATATATCTACCTTTTTATGGTGTTCATCTGTTTCTCTTTGTGAAAGATTGTAATTTGTGAATATAATTTAAAATTTAACTGAAATATTTAGTGTTTAGCTGCTGAATCACAATGGCATCATATAGCTACATGATCACCTCTAAAAATACATTATTTCTTTTTTTAAGATTTTATTTATTTATTTGAGAAAGAGAGACAGAGAAAGTGCTCCTTCACACTCCCATTCAGGGGTGGGGCAGAGAGGGAGAGAGAGGTAGAGGGCTAGAGAATTTCCAGAGGATTCCTTGCACCCATTGTGGGGGTGGGGGGGCTCAATCCCATGACCCTGAGGTCATAACCTGAGCCAAAAGCAAGAGTTGGACCCTGAACCAACTGAGCCACCCAGGTGCCCCTAGAAATATATGTTATCTATTAGTAGTCTCCTTAAGACTGAATGAATATAACTAATGTTCAGAATGACTAAAACAATTTTCTGAAACCAGAGATTTCCCTGTTGATTTACAGTAGTTAGAATGCTCAGGGAAGAAATAATCTTGTCTTAAATGGTTCAGTCATTTCCTTTCTTATTCCTCCTGCCCCCTCATTTGAAAAATAGTACTTTATTTTTAAAGATAGCTGCTATTTGATTTTTAAACTGACTTAATAGAACATTATATTGATTTCATAATTTCTCTGTTCTTATGTGCTCTGCGTAGAGGTATTTTTTATGGTCAAATACTTTAAAAGTAAATCTAAGTAAAGTCTGTCAGCTGATTCTTTCAGAACAAGTAGAAATACATTTGTTATACAGGTTCTTTTTTGAACGACTCCTCTTAAAGAATGGAAAGGCACGATCCAGGCTTAAATATGTCAGGATGATTTACCTACTATTAATAAATTCCCTTTTATTCTTGATTGTGGAAATAACTTTCAATTATCTGTCATTCTTTTTTGTGTGGTCATTAATATTCTGTAAAAGGCAAAAGCAGGTTCCTATTTCTTAAAATGAATATCTTCAGTATCACAAAGTTCATCAACTTATTTACTTTAGACTCCCTGTTGAATGAACCTTATTCGTTGAATACCTCAGCTCCTGGCTCACTTTTGCTTCTTCAAACACTGCTCCAGCCATGATTCTTATAGATTCTTCTACTACTCTCGCCACTTGGCTCCTTGACACCCTTTCTTTCAGTGATCTTGTCCTCCGTCCTTCGTCAGACTCATCCCTGTGTTCATTCAAGTCTGTATCATAACTAACAATGGCCATAATCTTACTTGCAAGCATCCTTCTCTTGCTATAAACTCTTATCTCCAATTTTCCTTCCAATACCTCTATTCAATAATTCTTTGACCCCCACTTCCCTCCTATTCCTCATTTCCTTCATATTTTCCTGTCATTTAAGTCTAGCTGAATTTTCATGATTCATCACTATACTATTCCCTTGTAAATACTCTGTTCCTTGGCCATCAAAAGTAAATATAACTCCTCTTCTGTTCCTAATCTATTCTACATAGCTTCCCAGGCTTATTGGTCTCACTTCAGATTCCTGATCATCAAATTTGAGTGGACTTACAATGCTGCCTGGCAATCATATTTCCCCATGCTATTCACACTTCCACGCTTCTAGAAGCTCATTGCATACCTTCCCCTCTTTCCCCAAACTTCCAAACTCTCTACCCCATTCTAACTTTAAGCAGATGACTCCTTCCCTTTCTATTCCACCAAGAAAATAGAAGGAACCAGAAGAAAACATCCTAAAGTTTGCACTACCACATTTAGCCCCTTCTGCCTTTGTGTGCCTAGTTCTGTTTTCTCTCTTGTTAGTATGGATAAAGAAGTACCCACATTCCCAGCACATGCCAACCTTCTACTTGTATATTAGATTCCATTTCTCAAATGTACTTAAGAACATCCCTGCAGTGGATTTTCCGTCTTTTCTTCTAATCACTAGTTTTTTCCTCTCTAATGGTTCTTCCCCACCATCTTACAAACATACTGTTGTATTTCTCATCTGTAAAATAAAAACAAAGACAACTTCCTTTGATCCTACTCTCCTTCCTTTACTACTATCACTACATTTCTCTCCTTCTCTTTATAGCAAAATTGTTCCAAAAAGTTGTCTGTCTTTGCTCTCTTGAATTTCACTGTTCTCATTTTCTCCTGAAACATTCCAAACAGACTTCTGCCTCCATCATTCAACTGAAATAGCTCGGTCAAGGTTACTATTGACCTCCATGTTGCTAACTCCAAAGATCAAATATCAGTCCTCGTTTTACTTGACCTGTGAGCAGCACTTGACACTCCATGCCCTGACCCTCTGTTGGTTTTGCTCTGAATTCACTGGCCTATAGTTCCCAGTCCTTTGCTATGTCTTTCTTTTCTTTTAGAACTCTTAATGTTGGAGTGCCCCAGAACTCTTAGTATTCCCTTGCTGTCTTTTCTCATAGTTTTTGTGATACCATTTTATCTTATGGCTGGACATGTCATCTACGTGCCGATGACTTCCGGATTTATATTTCCCGTGTGTGTTTCCTCTGAATCCCCATCATGTAACTCCCACTGACAGCTTAGTGTCTCCATTTGCATGTCTAATAGTCTTTTTAATGTATCCCAGACTTATGATTCCTGATTTCTCTTTCTCAAACCAGTTCTTCTAATTCTTCCATTTCAGTAAATGCCATTTAAAAAAAATTTTATTTATTTATTTGGCAGAGGGAGAGAGCACAAGCAGGGGGAGTTGCAGGAAGAGCAGGCAGAGGGAGAAGCAGGCTCCCTGCTGAGCAGGGAGTCTTGTGCGGGACCTTGTTCTCAGGACCCTGAGATCATGACCTGAGCCAAAGGCAGGCACTTAACCGACTGAGCCACCCAGACCACCCAGCTGAGCCAGTTTTATCCTTCTACTTGTTCAGGTAAAAAATCTTAAAGTCCTCCTTGATTCCTCTCTTTCTCTTGTACTCTGTATCCAATCTGTCAATAAATCCTGTCTGTTCTGAATACTGTATATATTCAGAATTTTGCCATTGCTCATCTTCTCTACCCATTATACCCTGGTTTGAACCTTCATGTCTCACCTGGATTATTGCAATCATCAGACTGCTTTCTCCTGTCATTGCCAACATGCAACAGCCAGAATTTGATGTTTTAAATATAAGTCATTTAATACCATTCCTCTATTCAAAATTCTTCAGTGGCTTTCCATTTCACTACAAGAAAAAGAGAAAGTCCTGGGGCACTTGGGTGGCTCAGTCAGTTAAGCGTCTGCCTATGGCTCAGGTCATGATCTCAGGGTAATGGGAGCCAGGCATTGGGCTCTCTGCTCAGCAGGGAGTCTGCCTCTCTAGCACCACCCCCCTGCCACACACCCCTGCTCACGTTCTTGCATGGGTTCTCTCTCAAAAAAATACATAAAATCTTAAAGAAAAGAAAGTTCTTACAGTGAGTCATGAGGCTCACATGATTTTGTGCCCTGTCAGGTCTTAGACCTCATCTCCTCTTGCTCTTCCTTCAGCCCTAGTCATACTGCTGCTGCTCCAGGCATACCGTCCTCTTTCTGTTTCTCAAGTACGCCAAGTACATTCCCAACTGAAGGCAGTTGCTGTTTCTTCTGCTAGAGACTCCGTTTCCTAAGATACCATCACAGTCACCTCTTTGCCTCCTTCAGTCTAGACTCCAATGTGTATTGTGTAAGGCCTTTCCTAAACACCCTATTTAAAATTTTTGTTTTATTATTTCCATAACACTTATTACTGTCTATGTACTGGGTAATTAATTAATTGTAGTTAATTTGGTTTGTTATTTGTTTCCCTCTCTTCCCCACCAAAATAAGCCACTGAGAGAGTAGTAATTTTTGTTTTTTGTCCATTGACATATCACTGATATCTGTTGCATAGTATAACTTCACTAAACTTTTGTTAAATGAATATATGTATGATGGTCACACCAAAGGGATATCTATTTGTGAGAATTCATACCCAAGGTATCCCTCTGGGGCTGTGAAAGCAAGTCAGTTAATTTATGATCCATTTGCAGAGTGCGGGATAATCTGATGATGATGACATGAGCCCAGAAAGGATATAAAATAATTCAGTTTATCTTAAAAAGTGCTTTGGGAAAAGATGTTAAGGATTCTGTCAGTGCTCAGATGAGCAGATAATAAAGGGGTAATTTATATTGATTGATTTCTTACCCATTTTCTGATCCCTGTGTTTTCCTTGGTCAGTCTGGTCTTATTGAATACTCATTTTTTTTTTTTTTCCTATACTACTGAAAAGCATTTCTCACAGAAGAAACATTTGGAAATTAGAGTCATTGCAGATAATATTTATACAGTCATGAGAACTTATGTTTAGAACAATAAGAAGAATTAGATAGGAAAACTTTAACAGAATAAAAAATACCATATAAAATAGAAAGTTGTCCAAAAAAGGAAGAGTACAAGGAGCGCCTGGGTGGCTCAGTGGGTTAAAGCCTCTGCCTTCGGCTCAGGTCATGATCCCAGGGTTCTGGGATCAAGCCCCGCATCAGGCTCTCTGCTCAGCAGGAAGCCTGCTTCTCCCTCTCTCTCTCTGGCTGCCTCTCTGCCTGCTTGTGATCTCTGTCTGTCAAATAAATAAATAAAATCTTTTCTTTTTTTTAAAAGGAAAGGTACATTAAGAAGAGATAATGAGAAAATGCAGGCTCTCAAACGCAACTGCATTAGGGAAGTAAGAAAGAATATCCTAGGAAAAATATAAAAATAAACTTATATGAAAGTACAAGCAAAAAAAAATCTACATCAGAATTCTTACAAATAAGATTTTTTTTTAACCTTATAAAGATGGAGAACATTTGATCCAGTCATTTAGTGTCCATGGTTCTTTTGTCACCTCCTGAATGGTGTCTTACCTTCATTGGATGATGCCTCCTGGAGAATCACCATGGAATAACCAAATCCAAAGTAGAGGATCTGGCTCTCTCATTTCAAAATAATGACGAGTGGTTCTATCCTTTTCCCTTAAGTCATTTCTTTCCAATTTTACTTTTCAGTATATTGTAAATCTGATTATATTTGTAGTGTACTATCTTTGCGTATTTATAGCTCTGAAAGCACTCTCATGTGATATGAGGAGGCTTACAGCATATATTGTATAATTCTTCTGATTTCTAGAGTTTACTTATGTATTTGTCAGAGAGAGAGAGAGCACAATCAGGGAGAGCAGCAGGCAGAGGGAGTAGTAGACTCCCCAGTGAACAGAGAGCCTGACGGACTTGGGGCTTGATCTGCTCTTCTGATTTTTAAATATAACTTAAGTTTTGGGGGTCTATAGTAGTAAGGATGTGCTAACTAATATAACAAACAATCCCAAATCTCAGTAGCTTTTATTTCAGACTCCTGTCATAATCCAATGAGGGTTATCAGGAAGTAGGAGGAAGATCCCTTCTCCGCACAGTCATTCTGAGATCTAATCTTCATTCATATGGTTTTTGTTGTGCTTTGTTTTTTAAATCTTCAAGAGCCTCACAGCATTCTACTGGATATTTTTGCATCTGGCCAAAAAGGAAAGAGAGAGCATGGAAGTTTCAGGAACCAGACCTCGGAGTGTTGAATATCATTTCTACATACCAGCCGTAACTCAGTCCAGAACTCTTCCTAAACAAGGGGCCTTGGGAAATATATTCTTGCATCTTTAGAATAAAATAGAATTTGTTGAACAGATAGCATTTTTTATTCCAGTGTCTGATTTAGCTTTTTTCCCATTTTCCATATATTTGAGATGTGTAACACCGTGAGATAAAGTATAGTTGTCCTAACATTAGCATTTCGTCTTTTAATTTGCTGTCTTTATAAACTAGTGATCCGAAAGAGTCTTAGACATTTGATAGATTTGTTTTGAGTGCTCCCGACCATACATATTCATTTGCCTAGATTTTGAAGATGCTAAGTTTTAACATTGGAAAACCCTCTTCTTTCCCACATCTTATTCTGTAAGTGTGAACCTTGTTTTTCTGTTGTATCCAAGAATGTTATGATCAGTTTTTGCATTTTGTTCTGGAATCTGGCAACCCTGACAGATATTCAATCAACCTCAGTAGGTGATTATTACTCACAGTCATCTTGTCAAATTTAAGAGGATTCACAGCATCTTTTTAGCATTTTTATTTCACCAGCACTGTATAGATGGACCTTTTTATGAAAGCATGTCAATGATATTTTTAATGTTTATTTGCACAAAAGAACAAAGGACATTTCATTGTTCTCTGATTCAGTCACTCTTGTGTTTAAAAATCTTCAGCACTTTCCTATTGTCTTCAAAATAAAGTCCAGAATCACTATGGCTTTCAAAGCTATTGGCCTCACTTACCTGTTCATCCTTATTTCTTACTTGTCCACCCATCCATCTAAACTAGATTTTCATTCATCAGACAGGGAGGAAACATTTGCGTCTAATGTACCATCCATCTGAAATATCCCTCATTCCCCTTTTTACCCTTTAAAAACTAACTTAATTATTTTAAAGCCCAGGACAAACACTCTGTCCTCCAAGAAAATTCCACTCATATCTCATTTAGTCTACTGCCTTTGTACTGTATTTCTCTAGTACTTTGAGTAATTTCTCTCCAATAGAACTGATGACATTTTGCATTGCTCTCTCATTTTCACTGTGTATACACATATATCTCTGCGACTAGACTACACCTTCCTTAGGGACACATGTCCTTGGATATCTACCTCATTGTAGTTTTTACCACTCCTGTGGCATATGTGGTATATGACCAAGGTATACCTTGGGCATAGAATTCCTTTGAGAAATGTAATTAATTTTGATTAAAATTTTAAATTACATTAATTTCTGTCATTTATTAACACAGAGAACTTAACTAAGAGATGAAGATGTTGAAAATCTCCTGTCAGCTTATTTAAGGAAGCCTTTCAAGCTAATCTCAGCTAGATATCTTGAGCTAAAATACACATTTTCTTCTTTTTTTAAATTTTGCTGTGTATTTCATATTAGCTTACACTAGCATATATATTTAGCAAGCATCAAGAATTGCTTAGTTGGATGATTTTCGTAAAGTGGCACAAATTTTAGCTTTTAAAAAATGACATTTTTTTTTGCTTTCTGATTCAGTCAAACCAAGACCTGCCCCAATAGTCCCTCTCCCTATCTTACTGAATAGTAATTATTCTTTACACTACTTTGATCTAAATGGAAATCCCAGATTCTTTTGCTTTTTCTATCTTCTTAACATACTACATGCTTTATTCTCTCTAGTTTAGATAATCAGACTATAGCGCTTATAAAACCAAATATAACAATATTTTCTATTTATAGAGGTACGTATTTTATTAATTGCTGAATTCAGTGTTTACCAGTGTAGTTATGTTAGATGATAATGTAACCCAGATGTTTACTCCATCTCTGTTTTGATGATATAATGCTGCCAAAGAAAGACTGAATGATTCCTTTAAGGCTGTGACTCTCGAGGTGGAAAGGTATGCCCTAGGGTACTAGTATTGGTATCAAAATAAAGGCGGGGGGGGGGTGATATACGATTTCATACTTTAAACTATAGAAAATAGCCAGCTAGAATTTCTTATAAAAAGGGACTTATCCTACTCTACCAACCCTCTTCACAGTCTCTTTGAGTAATAAAACCATGGCAAACATAGCAAATGTTTCACTAGTTAAATGAAAATTCAGTACGTGATACACTGTTTCTACTTCTTTATTATGTTACCATGTTACTTTAGAAACCAAAAGATAATTGAGGTTTAATTATTTTAAAATCTGAACTTTTTGTATAAAGATGAACTTAGATAAACATTTATTTTATTTATATGCACTAAATGATTTTAAATGAATAAGGTTTATAAGTTATGATGTATTAATTATCATCAGATTTCCAATTTAAAAATGACACACTCAGCTGAACACCTCAGATTTCAAATTTTGAAGTTATATAGGAATGGCAGTAATGCAAATATTGATGCTAGTAAATCAGGTCAAGCAAATCTATTCTATTAGGCTATTATTAATCAATGTCATAAATTCAAGGCAAAATGTCAGCAAAGTGAAATTAACAATTTCAGAAATTGGTATTTTCCCTGTTACTTTAGGTAGGGCAGAATTTATCTCTTGGCTACAGAAAAGTAGAAATAAAAAATAATCCATAAAATGTGAAAAATCATGTACCTTATCTGGTTAGCTTGAGAAGATGGCTTAAATTAGAAAGGTCTTATATATTTTTGTTGTTATTAAAACTGATTAAAGACAAAACTCTTAAGTTTAAACACTGAGAAATATGAAAAGAAACTTTATGTCACAGGATGTTTTATTATCCCAAAGTATTGCACTGGGAACCCACCTCAGGAAGCCTGATGATGTGTTATGAAACCATTCTTTTACTGATTGGCCCTAAGAACCCATATGGTAAACATGCAGGTTCTGGTGGTTTTGATGTCCTTCTCTTCTGTCCTTATTCTATTGTATAAAATCTCTATTCTTGCTCTTGTCATTCTTTTCTGTTCTTCTCTATTCTTGTGCACTGACTCAGTTTTCTAACTACATATTCCCAAAACCTAGCACAACCCTTTCCATAAAGTAGATTCTCAATAAATTATTATTGAAAAAAATATATGAAATAACAAAAGAACAGAGATAATCAAGTAAAGGCCAAAAGTAACATTTCATTGATTATTAGTGTTTTGTGCCTCTTTTTTCTTATCTATGCTTTCTCCCACATATCTGACCTCATTTACTTCACCTTTGAGTTCATTTCACTGCCATATAGCCCAAGTTCCATACCCCACTCTCCACTCAATCTTTTTTGTTCCCCCTTCCCTATTCTCCTGTTCCATCCCTCACCTCCATCCTCTGACTTCCTATGGGCAGGAAAATCGTTATCAACCATATTCATTCATTATGTCAGCAAACATGTTGAAATATTCACTGGGTCTCAGGCAGTAAACTGAGTTTTGGAACATCAAAGATGAACAGGAATTCCTGTCCTCAAGGAAGTTATATTTTAAGTAGACAGAAGATAGACAAACAATGTTGTAAAAATGATATGATCTGTACACAACAGAAGTGAATACTGAGTGCTATGAATTTGAAGAATATTTACAATAGAGATCCAGCTGTGCAGGTGCGTGCACTTGCACACTCGTGTGTAAGGGAGGTGATAACCATGTGAGTCTTGAAAGACGAATGGAAGTTCATCAGGCTTTGTATGGGGTCAGAGTGGGAGTGCAAAGTGAGAGATGAAAAGCCCTTCCAGAAAAAGAGAAGGTCATAATACAGACAATTTAGTCGCTTTTACACTGTGTCCCAACTTGGCCTCTTCATTTGTTTCTGCCCTTTCTCCCATCCTTACACCCCCCCCAAATTTCCCCTTTATTCCTTTTCTTTTTCTGACTCCAGAAGGCTCAGGGCTAAATAGTTCCTAGAAGGAGGCATTTGTACTACCAATGTGAGGGGTTGTTTTTTACTTTGCTACTCAATGAGTCTGAAAATGTTATTTTATATTTTTTCTTAAAGATAGGAGACATTTTTGTGGCTGTATTGTACTCAGTAAACTTCTGTAAAAATTTCTATTCAGTGAATATTTATTGAACACTTTAAATGTTGTTGGCATTTGGGATTTTATGATAAAAGAATGTAGACATGGTCTCTGTCCCTCTGGTGGTTATGTTCTAGAAGGGAGCACAGGTATTCAACATCTATAAAGTTAACACATTATCATAGGAGAAGTATAGAGTGTAATGTGGGAGAGAACATGGGGTATTTATTTATGACCAAAGTACAGAGAGTGGGGGGAGAGTGGCATTAGACGAGATTGGACAGCTGAGTGAGAGCTGGATTTGTGGAGTTTTATAGATCAAGGTTAGTTTTAAACAGTTTATAATGGGTCTACATGAAGCAAATAAAGAGCAACTGTCTAGCAACACTTATTGAACTTTGATTATTACCACAGTATCTAAGCATGTGATCAGTGTCAGCTAATGTGGTTTACAGCTTAAGTTTTATATGGAAGTATCCTTTAATGCGGCAACTGCAATAATAGAAAAGTATTCTGGAATAAATACCCAGATTGAGAAGCTCGTAATTTAACACACTACTTCCTTCATCAAGTAAGTCTTATTATGAGAAAAATGTCAGCTGAACTAGAGAGAGTGCTTAGTGCCATAGTAAACATTACGAGTTATGCTAAGGTGATTGTGTTAAATTCTACTATATTATTCTCTTTATTATAGAGAGAATATAGAAATTGATCTTTATGATCGGTATGAAAACTGATTATAAGGAACTATTTTTGCATGTAGACTTATGGTGATTATAGAGGGGAAAAGTTCTGTTGAAAATGTTGAATCACAAAAGAAACTCCTAGTCTTTCCACAGGATAAGAAAGTAGTTTAATCCCCATATTTTAAAAATTGTGACTCGAACAGCATAAATTTGTTTATCTGACATCTTTGGTATTTTCAATGACCTAAATAAATCCATGCAAGGAGGGAATGCAAAATATATTTCACTTATACATAAAACTGAAGGGCAAAATTGGAGTTAGAAGCTTAGAGGAATAGTTTCTATAGATTGTTATGACGTATTACATAATTCAACAAAAGATATCAATGGGATAATAGATGATCTCTGCTTGCACATCTGTGAGTGCCTTACAAATTTGGAAAACATTTGGAATTTTACTTTGTATCAAAAGAAGATGCAGGCATGAAAAAATAATGGATCCAGCATTCCTTTTAATTTTTGAAAGGTGATATAAATTTAACCATGGCTTTGCATGATAAATTGTTGTATCTGTTTATTGATAAAGGATTAAAGATAGATTTCAAAAATACATTGCATGCCTTACTTTTGAAAAAAATGAAAGCTTACTGTGACTCATTTTCTTCCATTCTTGTGAATTTACCTTTGTGAAACTGATTTCTTTATTATAAATGTTAATAAAACAAAACATAGATGTATATTATCCCCTAAGAGTAGCATTGTCTTCTATCCAACCTGGATAAGTTAGCAAGCAGAAAATCGACTGAACTATTGATATATACAGTGTTCATTCAAAGTGTGAGTAAAGCAATTTAATACAGAGAATTGCTATTTCCTTCATAATTTTTGTTTCTTATTATTGTGAATGACAGAAGTTATGAGTATAATCAGCAATTCTCCATTTTAATCTCCTACATACATACTTTCTATAAACAATGTATATGATTCTTATGACTTTTCCCTTTTATGTTTGTTCTGATTAGATTTATTGAAATGTGATTTTAGGTCTGTTAAGTTTGTATATCTTTTAAAATGTACTTTTCTAGAAGTTTATTTCAATATACTTTACAATCATAAAATTTAAAATCTTTAACCTGCTAATTCACATTGGATTAGAGATTCAAAATTAGTCTGCTACCTCAGTAAAACTAGAAAAAAATAGTTTGTCACCACAGTTTGAGAAACACTTCTGCAGTCAGATTTAAGATTATGGATGTGGTCCTAACTGCAGGAAGAGACATTTGAAAGTTTGATGATAGCTGTTGCTCTCATTTAGGATGCTATGTAGACATTGACATTTAGTGGGTGTGGCGAATCCGAGCTTTTAGGCTTCCTTAGTTGCTTGGGACAGGAGCACAGCTGATCTCAGATCCTGTATCCAGCTTGGTTTATGATAGTATAGGTGCCTCATCTGTAATCATTTCTCGTATGCAACCTCTACCCTCTCTGAGTTGTAAAGAAGTACCAATCAGATCCCAGAAACACTTGATTTAACTGTGTTAAAATAATGTTAATAATTGTCATTTAAGAAAAGGCTGACCTTCCATGATAAATTATTATTAGCAAAATCATGATTGTATGATTACATACATTACTGACTATGTGAAGGGTTAATTTGTCTGCATCTTATTTAGAATAATAGACTTTTGGAGCTGTGAAGGACTTGATGTTTTAACTTAATCTCTGATAGAGAAAACTCATGAGAAAAGTGAGACCCAGATAGATTTGAGAGAAAGAACTGATGAAGAGTTTAGGTCTTGGAATTAGATTGTTAAGGTTCAAAGATCAGTTGTGCCCCTCACCTAATGTTGCCCTTAGGTAAGTTACTAAATTTCTCTATGCTTTGGTTTCTTTATCTGTAATAGTTTGGTGATAATAATTATGGCATTTACTTATTAGGGCACTTGTAATGATTGAATGAAATAATCCATGAAAGCTGGTAGGCACTTTGTCTGTGTTAGATGTTTTTATGACTATGATGAGGATGACGGCATGGTGGCAGTGATGGAGGTCCTTTGACTTGTCCACTTGGTGAGTGGCAAAATTGGCAGTAGAAACCCGGAGTGTTGTCTTGTCAATCTGGTGAGGTGTTCCTCTCTACTCTGGTTATCCTTTCCCACTCAAGCGCTTACTCATGCACAATCATGGGCTGACCTTCACATACTGATTCCCTTCTTAAAATGCTCACATCTTAAAAAAAAAATTAAATCCTATTCCCAAGCACACCCATATTCTCTCAGCTGAGTATCAACCTCACAAGTTGACTAGATGCCTTACATTGTGTAGTACAATTATCTGGGGTTAGAAAGGAAACTGAAGCCTCATGAACGTGCTATTGGAATAGGCTTATTCCATTTCTGAGACATATTTGAAAGCAAGTCTTCAGTCTTTAAATTATAGCGTACTTTGCCAATATATTCAATAAATATATCTGTATATTTAATAAAATATATTATTCTGAGGTTCTCTCAAGGCAGTGTTATGGAACCACAACATAAGAAATTGAATAAAAAGAGGGAAAGGAAATTATGTTTCAACTTGTTCAAAGAAATATGCATTGAGCCCCAGACTTACTGCTTGGCATTATGTGTGGCTCTGAGTACACAGTCCTGAGTAAGATAGATACAAGCCTTGCTCTTACAGAGCTTCTAGTCTAGTGGGAAAGGAGAACTTTTACTATACAGCATCCTGACCACAAGAAGAAAAAAATTGTCATGGAAATAAGAAATATTTATTTATTAATTTATGGAAATAAATTTCAAAAAGAAACAGTAACAGAACAACTTAAAAATTAAGAATTAACAAAATTCAACAATTAACAAGAACTAACAAAATTAAAAAAAAAAAACAATAACAATAATGATTATATAAAAGACTTTGGCTCTTAAGGGACATGATCCTGATGAACCTGAGCTCCATCAGGGGCAGTGGCTGAGCTGAGAGCAGAGGACCCATCACCAGAATGTCCTACAGGAAGAATGCATATTGTATATGGATCACCTTTTCTAGCAACTTCTTTTTATTTTTTAAAGTAGGCTCTGGGGCACCTGGGTGACTTAGTTGCTTGAGTGTCTGACTCTTGATTTTGGCTCAGGTCAGGATCTCAGTGTTGTGAGATCGAGCCCCACATCGGGTTCTGGGCTCAGTATGGAGTCCGCTTGAGATTCTTCCTTACCCTCACCCTCTGTCCCTCCCCCTGTTCTCTCTCTTCAAAATAAGTAAAATTAAAAAATCTTTTAAAAATCGGGGCGCCTGGGTGGCTCATTGGGTTAAGCCTCTGCCTTTGGCTCAGGTCATGATCTCAGGGTCCTGGGATCGAGCCTCACATCGGGCTCTCTGCTCAGCAGGGAGCCTGCTTCCCCCTCTCTCTCTCTGCCTGCCTCTCTGCCTACTAGTGATCTGTTTCTCTCTGTCAAATAAATAAATGAAATCTTAAAAAATAAAAAAATAAAAATAAATAAAAGGAGGAGGGGCGCCTGGGTGGCTCAGTGGGTTAAAGCCTCTGCCTTCTGCTTGGGTTGTGATCCCAGGATTCTGGGATCGAGCCCCACATCGGGCTCTCTGCTCAGCGGGGAGACTGCTTCCCCCCTCTCTCTGCCTGCCTCTCTGCCTACTGGTGATCTCTGTCTGTCCAAAAAAAAAATTATTAATTAATTAAAAAAAAAAATAAAGGAGGGATCACACCCAGTGTGGAGCCCAACAAAGAGCCCAATGAAGGCTTGAACTCACAAACCTGAAATCAAGACCTGAGCTGCGATCAAGTATCAGATACTTAACTGACTGAGCCACTCGTGCACTCTGTTTTTTGGCAAATTTTGAAAGAAATAACTACAGCGGGGTGGTTGAGACATTCAGCTCTGGAGTCATACCACCTGTGTTTGAATCCCAGCTCTCCTACTATCAGCTGTATGATCCTGGTGAAGATATTTAAGTTCTCTGTGTCTCAGTTTCCTCTCCTGTAATATGGGTACCTCATAGGACTAATATGAGAATTAGTGACTTGATTCTCTCAACAATGTCTGACATGTAGTAAGCACTCAATAACAATAGTTATTACCTTTTTCTGCTGGGGAAAAATGAGGTCCTAAATTGAATAGAAGCACAGAAAATAAAATTACCATTTTGAATGCCCAAATTTTGTCAATTAAAATAACATGTCATCTTTGGAATGAAACAGGATGCAACAATAGTCAAGCTAAAGGCAGGGGGAAATAATTTGATGTGTGGATAAAGAGAATAGAAAAGCAAAAAGTTGAAAAATATACGTGAAATGTTGGCAAAACAGTTGTCAGTCACAGTGATACAATTTGCTGTGTAAGAGGGAGGAAACTAAAGGCAATGGGAAAAAAATGAAATGAAAAAAGAATGTCTATGCTTTATCCTAAGTTGGAGGCATTTTGAGTTAACTTCTTGTGTACAATCAATAACAACCTGAAGTACTGAGATAAATAACAAGTGAAAAAAAGTTGTCAATTCTTTTCATTGCTAAAAAATTATGTTTCAAAACTGCTGCAGATTTTACACAGGAGGTTTTGCTAAAAAATTTAGGTCTCCATAAAAAAATCATTTGTTGAACCCATTTTGAATGTATAGTAGTGAGAAAAGAAGCTGGCTTTTGTCATATCTCAGCAACTAGATAGAATGTTCTATAGAAGTTAATGAGGAGATTGTGCTTGCCCTAGAGGATTATGTCCTCTTGATCAATAGTTTGCATACTTTGCAGCAAATTCTAATAGTAGCTACTATTTATCAAATGCTTACTCTATGCCAAATACATACTAGGTGCATTTTTTTAAAAAGAGTTTATTTATTTATTTGACAGACAGAGATCACAAGTAGGC